>NW_010123488.1:0-7007 GCF_000699245.1 Pterocles gutturalis
ACTATATAGAAATATACAAATGAGTGATATACGGTGCCCGCCCACCCGATGACCAAGGCTCAACCTGTTTCCGGCTAATGATCCCAAAGCAGGGAGAGTCCCGAAACCGCACTCATGGAATGGAGACAACAGTCTGAGCGTCCCAGACCGAGAGCTGACCAGGGTATGGGGGGAAGGCCTTGGGAGAGCGACCACCTGGAGCGAGACGACCCGAAGCAAAAGAGATCCAGAACCAAAAAGGGGCCGACATTCCAGAGGGTCCTCACCTTTATACTGGGCATGACGTGTGTGTTATGGAATAGATTATTGGCCACTTTTGGTCTCAATCCCTAACCTAAGATCAAATCCTAGGCTAGTAACTGGGGCTGTGCTCCCTCCCAACTTCTGTTTGTGGACAGCCAGAGAAGCTGAAAGACCTTGGCAGCCACGTAAACATCACTCTTTATCAGCTGTCTTCTGAGCAAAAATCCAAAACACAGACTCTTGCTAGCTATTATGAAGAAAGTTAACTCTGTCTCAGCTTAACCCAGGACAGTGGGCAAGAATGCCAGGAAGCCTCTGCGGATGAATAAGGAGCTCCTGGACTTACTCTGGCACAATAACAAAATATACAGGGAGTGAAAGCAAGAATGGGGTAGCTGGGAGGTACACAAAGAGGCTGTCCGAGCAGCCAAGGATCAAGTTAGGAAACCTAAAACACAGATAGAATTAAATCTATCCAGGGACATAAAGGGCAAGAAGGAGAATTTCTACAAGTATATGGGTAATAAAAGGAAGACTAGGGAAGATGTGGGCCTTCTCTGGAAGGAAACTGGAGACCTGGCTAGGACGGATATGGAGAAGGACGAGGTGCTCAATGACTTCTTTGCCTTGGTCTTCACTGGCAAGGGCTCTGGCAGCATTGCCCAAGTTGCAGAAAGGGAATGTAAGAACTGGGAGAAGGAAGGTCCGCCCACTGTAGGTGAAGATCAGGTTCGAGACCTTCTAAAGAACCTAAAGGTACACAAGTCCATGGGACCTGATGTCAGGGACCAGAACTCTACCCATCCCCTCCTAGATGATACGTGTTTATGTCTCAAACAACGAGCAGAACACTTTCTAAGGAAGAGACTCCACCAGGAGAGCTTGGGCAGAGCACTCAGACAAAACATTCCTAAAGAAGAGATGCCACCATGTCTCGGAACATTAGCAAGTTGTTACATTTGTCGAGGTGGGGCATGGGCGCTGAGGGCTGAAGTCGTCTCCTCGGTGGAGCTGCCCCTCCCCATAAAGCTAACCTGGAGGTAGGGCTGTTGAGCCCCCCAAAGGTCAACCCCAAAGGTGACCTGGATGCTGGGCCCCCCGGGGGGGGGGGGGGGGGGGCCCGGGGCGGGCGAAAAGGGGTGTGGTCCAGGACTGGACTGGAGTGAGCTGTATAAAAGGTGAACTCGAATTGTACTCCCTGCCGACCATCACCACCAGGTCGACCCATCACCACTCCACACACAGAATTTCTGCCTGAAATGAAGACTTCTGCCTGAAGAGAAGACACGTGCTGGAGCAAGGGATTGGTGATGTTCTCTGTGTCTCTGTGTGTCTCTGTCTCTTTAACTCTGTCTTTCTGCTCCTCTTTCTTACTTTTCAACTCTTTTGTACTGTCTTATAATTGATAAGTGTGATTTGGTGCTTGCCTTGGAGAAGTCGAATTATGATGGTTTTGCAGTTGCTGAGGTAAATAAAATTGTGTTGTATTGTTTCCTCAAGTCACTGTCTGACTCCACCTAGCCAGTGTTCCTTTTCAAGGAATCACAAAAAACCTCTCTTGACTGTCCGCTGGAGTGGGGTGAGACACCTGATGAGATCCATCCACAGGTCCTGAGGGAACTGGCAGATGAAGCTCTCAAGCCATTAACCATCATATTTGAAAGGTTATGGCACTCTGGTGAAGTTCCTACGGAATGGAAAAGGGAAAACATAATCCCCATTTTCAAGAAGGGTAAAAAAGATGACCCAGGGAACTACAGGCCCGTCAGTCTCACCTCTGTGCCTGGCAAGATCACAGAGCAAATCCTCCTGGAAAATATGCTAAGGCACAAGGAAAATGAAAGAGAGGTGACTGGTAACCAGCAAGGCTTCACCAAGGGCGAATCGTGCCTAACAAACCTGGAGGCCTTTTATGATGGAGTGAACAGCATCAGTGGACAAAAGAAGAGCAACCAATGTCATCTACCTGGACTTCTGCAAAGCATTTGACAATATCCCACACAACATCCTGGTGGCCAAATTGGAAAAAGATGGATTTGATAGACAGACCACCCACTGGATAAAGAATTGGTTGGATGGTTGTACTCAGAGAGTTGCAGTCAATGGCTGAATGTATGAATGGAGGTTGGTGATGAGTGATATTCCTCAGAGATTTGTACTGGGACCAGTGCCACTTAACATCTTTGTCGGCTACATGGACAGTGGGGTCAAGTGCACCCTCAGGTTTTTGCAGATGACACCAAGCTGTGCGGTATGGTCAACATGCTGGAGGGAAGGGATGCCATCCAGAGGGACCTGGACAGGCCTGAGAGGTGGTCCCATGCCAACCTCATGAAGTTCCACAAAACCAAGTGCAAGGTCCTCCTGCACACGTGTCGAGGCAATTCCAAGCACAAAAGCAGGCTGGGAGGAGAAAGGCTTGAGTGCAGACCTGAAGATAAGGTCTTGGGGGTGTTAGTTGATGAGAAGTTTAACATGAGCTGGCAGTGTGCACTTGTGGCCCAGAAGGCTAACCAGATCCTGTGGTGCATCAAGAGAAGCATGACCAGCAGGTCGAAGGAGGTGATTCTGCCTCTCTACTCTGCTCTTGTGAGACCCCACGTGGAGTACTGCGTCCAGGTCTGGGCCCCCAACACAAGAAGGATGTAGAGCTGTTGGAGTGGGTCCAGAGGAGGGCCACAAAGATGACCAGAGGGCAGGAATACCTCCCTTATGAGGACAGACTGAGAGAGTCGGGGTTGTTTCAGTGTGAAGAAGAGAAGGCTCTGGGGAGACCTTATAGTGGCCTTCCAGTACCTGAAGGAGGCCTACAGGAAAGCTGTGGAGTTTTTACAAGGGCAAGTAGTGACAAAACGAAGGGTAATGGATTTAAACTGGAATAGGGCAGATTTAGACTAGATATTAGGAAGAAATTTTTTCCTGTGAGGGTGGTGAGGCACTAGAACAGGTTGCCCAGGGAAGTTGTGGATGTCTCATCCCTGGAGGTGTTCAAGACCAGGTTTGATGAGACTTTGAGCAACCTGGTCTAGTGGGAGGTGTCCCTGCCCATGGCAGGGGGGTTTGGAACTCGAAGTTCTCTAAGGTCCCTTCCAACACTAACTATTCTATGATTCTGTCTTTGTATATATTTTATCTTTCTCCATTTTAACAAATTAACAGAATTAAGCTTTTATGTGACTTCGCTCCTTGAAGCTCTAATCAGAAAGTCAATGTCTATTAGTATTTGCACAAAGTGGGCAACTGCTGTTGTGAAGAATAAGGCATTATGAATTTGTTCATTGCTAATGCAATATGCTTGGCTTCTGGGCTATTACTGTTCTTGCTTCTATGACTGTGAGCTGTCTGCTTTATGCTAACAGCAAGCCAAATTTTAAAGTCCTTACTCTGGCACAGAATGCACTGCAGCTACAGGGAGATTTTTCCAGAATACCAACGTCACGATTTGTACAACCATATTGCTCAGTTCAAAAGATTTAAATTTCTACTAAGACACAGGTATATAGACATTATTGATTTAACATGTGAATATTGCTTATCTGACATTAGAATTCGATCCTGACTGTCTGCTTCTGAAACCCAGGCTATTCTCTCTAAGTTTACAGATTCTTAAATTTGAATCTGATTAGATGGATCTTAGTGAAGCTCTCTGAATTCACCTAAGTAAGCAGACCATTATCACTATATTATCTCTAGGCTAACCTGGCCTTTTCAAAGTAACAAATTTGAATTTTCTCCATTTAGAGAGTTACTAAGTCTGCTTCTTCTTCTGTGTTCTGAGTGTCTTCTGGTATACCCCTTGGAAGGAAAATGGGGTTGTTTCTTAAACCTAATAATATTTGTGTCAGAATCATGCCTAACAAATCTATTACAGTTTCTCAAAGGATGAGTGCATATGCAAATAAATTAATCTAATGTGCTTGAAAGAAAAAAGTGACAATGCTTTTAGAAAGCATTTAGACCTAAAAGCTTTTAAGGAGACAAAGCTGGTTTTGAATGTTACTCCTTTAGTGAAAACGTAGGAAGCAAAGGATAAGGATAAATGACTAAGGTTCTAATTGAAAATTTCACCTCAGAAATTTTTTTGCTGGGATTTTTGCTTTTTGCTATATTCATAAATTAGCTAGGAAAAAAAACCTCACAAACCCCAAACTAGGAAAGCGTGAGATAATAAAGTCTGCTGATGATAAAGTTTATCCATGTAATAATAGATGAAAGGCTGCAGAACCATCTTGTGATACTTATTGACTTGATATAAGGAATATGTTTTTATGATGAGGGTTGTGAAACACTGGAACAAGTTGCCCAGAGAAGTTACCCCATCCCTGGAAGTGTTCGAGGTCAGTTTGGCTGGGGCTTTGAACAATCTAATCTAGTGAAAGATGTCCCTGACCATGGCAGGGTGTTTGTACTAGATGATCTTGAAAGGTCCCTTCTAACACAAATCATTCTACAATTTTATGATTACGAAAGGAAATTAAGTATCAGTAAAGTCAAACTATTACAGGAAGAAGCAACCATAACATACAGGTTAAAAGTTAACCTGTCCTGGTCTAGATTTGTATGATGTGAATGTCTGCTTGTGAAGAAGCCTTCTGGATATTCTTCATAATGAGCGGAGAAGAAATAAGCACACTGAAGACATGAATTATTTCATTCTAAAGCAGTTATCCAAAATTAGTGTGGAAAAAATAATGGCTGTTAATATTTTTTTTCTTGAAGTATTTTGATATTGATTTTTTTTAATATTATAATGTACACATGCATTATTGACACAAAGTTATAAGTATATGCTAATATGTCTTCAAAAGCTATCACCTCTTGACTGAGGCATGGTACCTGATTACTTTACCTTTGAGAGCATTTTAAAAATGTCAAGTTAAACTTGGACTTTCTTGGATAAGAGAGTGCGGGTTTTACAAAAAAATCTCACCCTGGCACTGGCACTGAAGGAGAGCACAGTGGAGGCACACTTCAGCCACAAAATGCAAGTCATAGAGGAAATTTAGATATCAGTGATATCTAAACAGAAATCAGTGTTGAAATAGATTTATTGGTGCTGGACATGAACTGACATTTCTATATATCCATGGGGTTTGTGAACTTAGTGGCTTTCTGGAGGATCTTTTTTCTGCACTTCATTGTGTGCTGTAGTTGCATCCAGGTCTGAAATGTGTAGGTGGCACTTGGTCAATAAATGTTTATCCTCCTAATCTAGTTCTATGTTTGGATGCAATAAATTTGGGGGGGGAAACTCCAGACAAACAAACAAACACAAAAACCCGTGGTGTGGAGAGTGGATAATGTGTCAGTCAAGTGTGCAATGCTGCCTCCCTGGAGCAAGCTGTTAGAGCTGACCATCACTGGTCAGGTGGTGCATATTATGCACATCCTTGGAAAGTTGAGGGACCTGGAGGAGACAGAAGTGGTGATTGCACACTTCAAGATTATGTTTTCTTTAGTAGGAAAATGTGATTTAGGAGGAGAAACACATGTGACTTGGTTGATGGGTATATGTGTACAGTAAAAGTACCTACGACTTGACCATGGTGGCTGTACCACTTAGCTTTTTTCCATATCCTGGGGTGTAGCTCACTAAATTCTTCAAAACAATAGGTTTTTGTTAAACGAGCTCATTTTTGATGAGGTAGGTTGAGGTGCATGGAAAACATCTGCCCTTCTGACAGGTCTAAGGAACAAGTAACATCTACTGGGGGTGAAGCCTGGGCATACAAAGGTGGTAATATCTACCTGTATCTGGTAGAGGATGTTATTGAAGGCCTCAAGAGGACAGAACTCCTTATAACCTTCTTTGTCCAAGTGTATGCCTAAAAAAAAAATCTATTTTCCTTAAACAGGCATTTATATCTGTTATCAACGTCACCAGAACAAAAGCAAAGCGGCTTGAAGTAAGACTCATTCTGTCTCCTGAATGCAAAGACTCTACAGTCTGTTGTCAATGGCCCCTCCAGTTTGACAACATCTATTGTTCTCACATAACTATTCCATGAACTCAAATTTCTACCAAAATGGGTTAGTCACTCCTGGCTTCTCCTTTATGAGCTGTACTAGATTCAAAATGCCTCAGTAATAAACACCTGAGCTTAACCTCAGTGCTGCAATAATGTATTGTGACCATATATTAGAAACTATTGGATAATACATTTTACAGCACAAAGTAATTTTGCAATAAATTATTAAATAGCCCCATCATAAAATATACTGATTGGTATACATCACCTTCCCAGACTGTGTCTTGGCTGAAAAACAGTAATGTCTGACTAAGGTGCAGTAAAGTCTTAAACTATGGTAACTTGTTTCCTTGCAAAAATGTGGTCATAATCTTATTTTTAACCTGCTCTGTATAGCACATCTGCTTTAGCTTGTTTAATTTAAAGTCTTATTTTCTGTGTGATGATATCACAAGACTCTACAGTAGCAGTTGGAAGGCTCTTAAAGACCTGATGGCTGAAAACTTGGCTTAGAGTAAGAATAGCTGTGCAAAAGACATTCCTAAATGGAGTAACCAAGAAGCCTGAAAGGAGAAGCTCCTTTGTTATAAATTATCCCTCTCGCTTTACTGGAACACTCAAGATGCTGATTTGTGAAAGGGTTGTGCTATAGGGCACTGACTGAAATCAGAGTCTGGGCTTGAAGCTGGCCCCATTCATAAAGGACCTCTTCTGGAGGCAAGCTCCACCTTCCTGACTACTTTTCTTAAATGCTGTAACTGTAATTAGTAACATCATTGTCATCTTAACAAATAC
>NW_010123489.1:0-5851 GCF_000699245.1 Pterocles gutturalis
GGGGTTTTTCCCTTGTAAAAAACTACAGTGCACTCATATGGGGAAAAACAGCCCAAGTATCCAACCATTAAACAAAGCAAACAAAAATCAAACCAACCAACCAAAAAAACCTAAGTAACACTAGACAAAACTTGCATCTAACATTAAGAAACGTGTTGTTTCTTTTGCATCAAGTAACACAATCCCTACAGAAACCTGAAAACGGTTAAAGAGGACAAAATGAAAGAAGTGGCTACTGAAGGAATACCTTACTAATCTCACTGATTTTTTAAAACAGCTATTATTTAACTAGTATCTACACTACTAGGGAATCAGAAGTTTTACTGTTTAACAATCAGATATTCATAAGTAACAAATAATGCTGAAGTAAAACAAACATATTCAAATACAATTGGTTTTTATCCAACTAATTGCAGCCAACATTTCAATTTTTCTATTGTACTGGCATCTTGTGCAGCACATCTAATATTTCGCAAGACGATAAGGAATAGCTTTTCACTTACCACAAAATTGGATCATTAGCCAGCTCGCTGAAGCGTTTACACACACAAGCTGCTCTACAGAGGTCCTGCTCCAGCAGGTAGGAGAAGATCTTTAGAACCACTTCATCTGGCAACTTCTCCTGAAGATATTGTTCTGCAGGTGCTGCTATTAAACAGTAATCTATGTAAGATTATTGACATACTTAACCAGCCCAAATTCTCACCAAAACAGATCACCAACTTGCTATGTGAAAGATTGCGATATCTAAACCCCCAAAGCAGCTTTTTTTTTTTTTTTTTTTTTAAAACTACATTTCATCTAAAGCTAAAAGCAAAGAAGTGACAAGTGGCTGACTCTGGAGTCAGCTAGAAGGTCCAGACTCCAAGTCCTCTTTCAAACCTTTTTAATTCACCTATTCTATCAGAAGAATCAATCTGCATACAATTGCAGATGCTAAGTAGGGTACTGTGCGTGTTCCAGATACACTGGCTAGTCACTGCTATTATCTTCACTGTGGTTCAATTAACCCACATTAACCACGTAATAATCATCAACATCATTATCATCATCCAGCCACAAAGTCAAAATCCTCTGCAAATGTTTTCAAACACAAAATAATTTATTCAGAAATAGTCATTGTCTCAATAAACTACTAGTAAAACTTCCTTGCCCTCCCACAACAAACGCATTAGAAAAAAAGGGACGTCTTGGATACAGGAAACCAGCAGCCAACAATAATTCCAAAGTCTCCTCCTTCCACTTACTCCCATTTGTGCTCTTTCTTTTAAAATGGAAAATCTAAGCCAAAAGTGTTCGCCTTGCCAGATGCTGTATTTCTTGAGAGAGCTTTGAGAAAGCGGCACTCCTGTATTGTTGTGTGGAGGCACGAGCGTGCTTTGTCAAACCCCTGCTCCTGGGGACACGCACACTCTGCACATGACACTTCATACAGGAAAGCCCCATCTGCAGTTTGTGTTCTCAGGACACCCTCCTGGGACAGCTATCCTCACAGCAGGGCAGTTCTGTTTGAACAGGATCCTTTCTCAGGCAGAACCGTACAGAACAGCTTCCAAAGTGTAAAAGTTTAAAAGCTCTTGCTCCATTCACCATGCAACTACATCCATGTAATGCGCCTTGCATTATTCATTTTTCTTCCTAGAACAGCTGAACCTAGGGAGCAACAGGATCATGACTTTGGCTAGTACAGGGAGACTACGAAAGTGACCCTCAGAAAGACGACCACTAAATTTGAGGGAATAACACTCTGAGAAACAGCTTCCATGTGAGAGTCCACACAACAAACAGCTACAGACCACATCACCAAAACCTGCGGATTATGAGAGAACTGTTTACAGCTGTTTCTCGAGGGTGTCATGCTAACAGCTGTGGTCAGAGCAGTCAGTAGAAATGCTGAAATATTACTGCCTTGGCGGTGGCTGTCCCTGAACTTGTTCCTTGTTGCACCATTCTATGTATGTCACCCAATGATTCACAAATACTGATTTCCCCTAAGATGCTAGGAGGACATTTATCCAATGCTGCTCTCAACAGCAGCACAGCTTCCAGTCATAAGCTACAGGTACACGTCACCTTAATCTAGCAAAAATCTATGCTGTTCAAAAGGGATGAGTCTCACCATTCCACATGTTCATAGCTATTTCCTCCCAAAGTATCCTTTAGGTTGGTAGTACTAATCATGGACAGAATAAACCAGAATTTTTTTTCTTCATCCTTATCCATCCTCCTCCAAACTCATTTTTTTTATGGATCAGTTCCTTGTTGTAGTTCGTTGCAAGCTACACAAGTGCTGGCATGGGCACGAGGAAGGAGCCAGAAATGAATGTCCAGAAGCTGGCAGCACTTCAGCAGCAGTTATTATTAATGCCAGGTTAAAAAATTATTCAAAAAATAAGATGAAACAAACAAACAAACACACACACACTTATACAGCAGGCTGAAGGCAGTAACTTAGCAAACCTAACAAAAAGCAAGTAGTCTGGAAAGGCCTGATGCTCAGGAGAGACTTGGGGAGCATACACCAGCAAACCATAAGGTGAGCATGGCTGGGCATCGCAAACTGTTGTTACGTGCACGATCAATGCTGGTTTTTGAAAAGGTCCTTTATATCTCCAGAGGAAAAGGTTCTTTCCTGTGTTAAACAGGCAGTAGCAACTTATTCTGCAGTACTAACTACCCCTGAAATGGATCAAAGGATAATTGGACATTGCTTCTGAATTTCTCTTCTTCTGGTAGCTTTCCAGTTAGATGTGCAGATACAGTCTTCTACAAGCTGAAATGCCATGTTGTGAATGCGAGGCAGTAAATCCTCACAAGCCTTCCACGACCTGTCTTCTCCTTTTAACACATAAATCCTTGCAGCACACAATTCCATCTTCTTCCCAAGACAATCAGCTACTTCCCTAAAGAAGCTGCAGCATTTTCTCTTCCTTTAAGTTTATATATGTTATGCCCTTGATCAATTTTTTTTATTGAAGAGGGAAGTTCACTAGTGCAGTGCTTCCCATTGCTCAACAGTTCATACTCCCATTTTCCTCCCTAGGTACTACCTCCAAATGAAAATTGAAATCCAGACACGTTTCCTTGCTGCAAGGGGCAGGGAACAACTTTGAAAGCGTCAAAAAACTTCTTGCAATAAAAAAAAATTGCCACAATAAACCCCCCCACCCCTGCAATTTTTCAAGTTGTATTTCCTTGGAAACACAGGCACCGCTTGCAAAATGAAGATGACAATTTTACAGGTCGTTGCTATCCTCACCCACCTTTATCCAAAATCCTGTAAAATGGGGAGATTTAATTTAAATTGCCCTTCTGCTCAATTAAGAAGAAGGGGTTGGTTTAAGATTTTTCCATTCAGATCACTGATATAGTGATTACTAGGTAGAATTTTCCAGTATAATGTGTAAAAGCTAATTCGCTTCTTAATGTGAAGACTTAAATATAGAATATAAAAAAAGACAAGTTTTTTTTCATGATAATAATAGACAAGAATAAAAAAATAAAGTGCACGAGGTCATCGCCAGTCTTTATCTTTGCCCTAAGTTGACAGTTGAACTATTCATTATTTTAATAAAGTGTTAATAAAGTGTTAATATACTAGACGGCTGAAAATTAGAAACACAGCTGGTTATGTCATTCTGTTTCCACAGGATATGTGTGAAGCTAATTCAGTTTCAGTTTTGATCATTTAGTAGATAGAAACTAGTGTAGTCATACCAAGACAAAGGGCAGGGAAAGCTGCCTGAAAGTGAATTACCTTCTTTGTACAAAGATCAAGAATTCCATCTCACGAGCCCCGAATTGTAATTTATGTCTTGTGTGGATACCTTTTTTGTCCATTTTACTGGAGAAGATGGAGACAAAGAGCTTTTGATCCATAAGGAGGCATTCAGTAAAAATATCTTCTTGTTGAGAAACAGGAGTATGTCAGAACACATAGCATGCAGTGTTCTTGGAAAATACCTTACAAATCAACACGAAAAGTCAAAAACAAACTTTAAAAAAGCAGTAAGTTCTGTGAACTAGGAGCTGTGCGTGTACCTAATGTACAGAACAAAAGTGAACCAGTAACCTAGAGTCTCCGTATCTACGGCAACTCCGTAGCTCAGTGAAAAGGAAGACACTGCTTGTCTCTGAACTGAAGTCTTCCAAAGGTGGTTACAAGCCAGCAAGAACTGCCCAGTCTAAAACAGATATGCAAATGCAGTGATCTTAGAGCAAGAGAGGAAAAAACCCTACACAGTGATAAACAAAAAGGAAGAGTAGGTCAAATGATCAAAACCCTGGATTAAAATGACATGATGAGACCAGTGGTACTGAAGACTCTGAAACATCCTTGTAAGCGGAAACATGGAACAGTCAGAATACACGGAATTTGAATCTTTCTGTAAATCAAGAAATATTGCATTAGCATATGATACAAATATTTGGATCAATAAGATCTAAAAAGCTGTACATGTTTTCCATAGAGGTAAAAACAAATGCTGAATTTGTAGGTTTACCAGTCATCCGTGATGTAAGCAGCACAGCTCCATCATACCTTTTTCTTACCCAAGTTTTTGGTTCCTTCATTTTCTGTACTGCACTTAAAAGAGTTTATAGAAAATATGGAAGTAACTTTTTCACTTCATGTGTTGCTTTCTCATCAAGATTCTTGTATATTCGTTAATCTTTGTCTCAGCATTAAAGAGCACATTGTTCACTGCAGAGACCACTGAAGAACAGGGTTGCAAATAACAGAAAAAACATGTCAATATTTCTAAGTTCTAATATGTTCTTCTTGACAGTATCTGAGATTGATTTTTTTCCTTACACTTTGAAATAGCAACCCTCTCTCAGCAGCACTAATTCTGAAATCACTATTAAAATAAGGAATAGTCTTCTATTCTTCCAACTACTGGCTCCACTCCAATTGGAAACTCTCATTGACTGGCATTTCTTTTTCATCTCTGACAAATTTGCCTCAACTCAGCATCCATACAAGAAGGGGTGGTTCTCCACCATGACATTTTGCTATGTTTCTAGTCCCATGCCTTCATTTCGGAGGACAATACACAATCTCCACTGATGACAATCCAGAAAGCCTCACATGTAGAACTCAGTCACAACAGCTATCATTATCTATGCTAACAAAAACCATGAGAAAAAAAAAAACCTTACCACAATCAATGCTTGTACAAATTTACAGGAATATCTCAACAAACAGTGGGGAAAAATAAAAAAATAACCATCATCCATACCGGGAAGAGACAAACAGAAGAGGGGTTGAGAAGGACACTCCCTCGTTAGATGGTGACTGGTTTGAATGCAATCTTAAGAGTACAATCCTAAAATCATTGTTTACAATTCCTCTGGTAATTCCACGCTGGAGAAAAGCCTCCACAGTCCCTGTACTTTCCCCACATGAGCTCAAGAACATAACAAAAGGAATGCGCAGGGAAAGTGTGGAGAATTCCTTTGGAAATAAGTGTCAAAAAAAAATACCGCTGGACTCCAGTGAAGTTACATACCTGCACTAGAGCAAGGAGGCAGGGAAAAGTGCAATGAAGAACACATCAAAAGTGAATGACCTTGAAGAAAACCTAAGAGCTGGCAAGAGAAACCAGGTCTATGACAAGATGACTCTGCACAGATATCAAATCAGGAAGTGAAACTGGAAGCAGTATGACACAGGTTGATGTGCAGTTGCTTCTGGCTATTTCACAGATAGAAACCCGAGGTTAAATGATGCTTAAAACAGTTGCTGAAGCTAAAAGAGTTAATCAAAGGCAGGGGATGGGGAAACAGCGGGGCAGGGAGAGGGGCAGAATAAAACAAGAGGGGGAAAGAGACAGAGAGGTTGAAAGATAAA
>NW_010123490.1:0-5252 GCF_000699245.1 Pterocles gutturalis
CCATCGTCAGGACCGCGACAAAGAAATCTGATGCGCTGCCCATGATCTCCGTGATCGTCGTCATCTTCGTCCTCTTGGCTGTTTTCATCATCATCATGGTGCACTACGGCCCCCACCTCCGCACCGTGCAGATCACCCTCTACCACGAGCCCATGCCGCAGGACCTGGACGATGGGGTGCACCTCACGGACTGGAAGAAGGTGGGCTCCCAGAAGAAGCCGCCTGCCCAGCCCTGCCAGCAGGGTGGTGTGGACATGGCTGATATGGCTGATGGGAGCTGCCGGTGCTCCTGCAAACATCACCTTCCCTGCGGGAACACCGAGCCCAACGTCATCGAGATCACCTACCTGTGACAAGGCTGGGGGGCCACCCAGCCACCCAGGCAGGACTCAAGGGACCATGGCCCACTGGACAAATAGTGACTGGGATGTTCGCTTAGCCCCAGGCTCACCGGTTCCTGCACACAGAGGTTTTAGCTCCCCAGGATTGTGTCTCTCCCCAGGTAGGCTCAGCCAGGAGGTTGGGTGTCACTGCGGTGACCCATCATCAGCGCCCAGAAGTCCAGCCTGGGGGGTGTCACTGTCCCCAGGCAAGAGCTGGGTCCTCAGCCCAGGCTCTGGGCCTGGGTCAGCATACATGGGACAGTGTTAGCATCTCTTCTGGATTTTCTTGCCCTTCTTTTACCCATCCCATGCTGTCTGGGAGTGCCCAGGAAAGCTGTCCCGGTCCTTGCTCCAGCTGGGGGGCACTGGGCTCACACTCGGCCCCTTGGCAGGAGCTGGGAGTTGCATCACCTGGAATCGCTTTCCAGATTAGAGATGCTTCCATGTACACGATGTCTATGCTATTTATACGGCTCAGAAAAGCTCCCAGCCCCTCTTTTCCTCCACGCCACAGCCCTGTTCCCTCCATCAGAGGGGCTGAAACACCATCCTCTCTCCTGCCCACCTGGCAGCGGGCTGAACCCCTCGGGGGCAACAGCCAGAGGAGAGGAGGCAGCACCTGAACCCGTGCTGGTGTTTCAGTGGAGGAGCTAGAGGCAGAAGACAACGTGTCCTGTCCCATGGTGGAGGTGGGTGAGAGAAGAGAGGTGACATGGCAGAGGCAGGAGAGGTGGTCACGGCACGTCTGCCGTCCCCTGCAGCTGGCTGAACATCTCAAGGTGTTGGCACCAGTGGAGAAACATTTCCATCGCTGGGCAGAGCCTGCAGCACCTCCATGCATGATGGCAGGGGTGGATGTCCTGAGCTCATCTTCATTGGGATCATCTTCATTGTCTCCATCGCTGTCTGCTGGCCCTGTGCCAAGGGATCTGCTCGGGGATCTGGGCACTTGGGTGGTGTCAGCGCTGGAAGCAGCCAGGGCGCGTCCCAGCTGATGGTGGGGTCGGTGTAGCCGGCAATGCTGGGGTGGATGTCGATGTGGCTCGGTCACTCTGGGCAGAAGCTCATTGAGGTGTCACAGAGGGAGCAGATGGAGGGGTGAAACCCCGTCCTTGGCCTCGTAAGTCTCCTGGTGGGAGCAGACCATGGTGACCTGCTCAGCCCTGGGAGCCTTTCTTCTGCCGGAGGAGCCGGGCATCGCTTTGGACAAGAAATCGGTTTCAGTTTCTCCTCACTCGGTAGAAAGTGGACATCAAAGCCCATCTTCAGTGTGTGGGCTCAGAGGACAGTCCCTGGGGAGGGAGCACAGCCGCTGGGATCACCTTCAAGGATTTATTCTGCTGAATAGTCCCCAAGACAAAATATGGTTCCTACCTCTCCCCTCCCCAGCCCAGATCTGTGTCCATCCTAAGCTGCATCCCTGGCACAGGTCCCTCTGTGCACTGTCCGACAAGAAATGGGGTCTTTTACCTGTACCTCTGGGTGCTGGGGGCACTTCTGACACAACAGATGCTCCAGCACCCTTCCTCTCACTGATTTCCAGCTTGTCCTCTCACTTACTTTAAAGCTAACTAGTGGTTGGACTTGCTGGAAAGTTTTGGTCTTTACAATAAATAATTTATGTTACTTTCTTGGGGTTGTTTTCTGGTTTGATTTTTTCTGTTTTGATTTTTCCTGTTTTGTTTTCCAGAGGTGCTAGTGCATGATGAGCTGTCCCATTATCAGCCTGTGGTGGCAGAGGGAAGGTCTGTCATTTCCTCTGAAAATCACTGAGAGTCCCGCCTCCCTTTGCATGGCAACACCGGGCTGTCTCGGGGACAGTGTCTGTGTGCTGAGATCACGGAAGGGTTTGGGCTGGAAGGGACCTTAAAGCCCATCCAGTGCCACCCCCTGCCATGGGCAGGGACACCTCCCACCAGCCCAGGTTGCCCAAAGCCTCATCCAGCCTGGCCTTGAACCCCTCCAGGGATGGGGCACCCACAGCTTCTCTGGGCAACCTGGGCCACTGCCTCACCACCCGCACAGGGAAACATTTCTTCCTCAGATCTCATCTCAATCTCCCCTCTTTCAGTTTAAAACCGTTCCCCCTCATCCTGTCCCTGCACCCCCTGATCCAGAGCCCCCCCATCTCTCCTGTAGCCCCCTTTCAGCATTGGAAGGTGCTGGAAGGTCTCCCCGGAGCCTTCTCTTTTCCAGGCTGCACACCCCCAACTCTCTCAGCCTGTCCTCGCACGGGAGCTGCTCCAGCCTCGGACCATCTCCGTGGCTCCTCTGGCCCCGCGCCAGCAGCTCCGTGTCTGTCCTGTGCTGAGGACCCCAGAGCTGGGGGCAGCACTGCAGGGGGGTCTCACCAGAGTGGAGGGTGTCACCCGTCCAGGGGGAATCAGCGGAGTCGTCACCCGGCTTTCGCGGTTGTGTCATTTCAGGTCAGGGAGCAGCTTGGTTCAAGACAAAGTCCTTAATCAGAGAAACAGGAGCTTTGGTGGCAGCTCCCTCTGAAGGACAACCGCAGCAGGGAAACATCGTGTTCGCAAAGAAAAGCTTAAAAACGTCTAAATATTAATACAGAGAAAGATAAAATGGGTAATTATCACTAGCACTCATTGATTTGCAGCCACTGGGGACTCGCAAAGGTCTGATTTATGTTGCAGCGTGCTGTGGCCCAGATCCATCACGCAGTGGAGGAGCTGGGGAAACCCCACCGCTGCAGAAGGCTTTGCCATTGCTCAGGTATCGCAGGCTGTCAAACTCCAACCAAATAAAACCGGCAGCGAATGGCGGTGCTGATGGGGCTCCAGTTCCCCCCATGTTCATCCTCCGATCCCTCCAGCCCAGCCCAGCAGCTGTCAGCGGCCCCTTTCTTCTATATGACCCTCCCTGGAAAGATCTAGTTCTGGCCATCAGGATTTTTTCAGTGCATTTCATTTGTGAACAGCTATTTAGACAAACTCCAACCAAATAAAACCGGCAGCGAATGGCGGTGCTGATGGGGCTCCAGTTCCCCCCATGTTCATCCTCCGATCCCTCCAGCCCAGCCCAGCAGCTGTCAGCGGCCCCTTTCTTCTATATGACCCTCCCTGGAAAGATCTAGTTCTGGCCATCAGGATTTTTTCAGTGCATTTCATTTGTGAACAGCTATTTAGATACAACATTTTGAAATACAGGAAAAAAAATATACTGTAAGACTCATCATCGCAAAGCAAATCGTCTAAGCAAGCACCGATCCTTTGCTGGCTTTCTCCTCCAGAAAGACACCGAGGGTTGTATCTCAGCTCTGCTGCTCACGGCTTTCTCCTACACAACAAAATGCCATTTTTACAGATTCCCCTTTTCTGTCTGGCCAGCTCTGCTGCTATCTGCTCATAGGATTGCTGCTCTTTGTGGTGCAAGACTTTATAAAAGTCATCCGGGTTCTCGGGCAGCAGAGTCTGTGCATGCAAATGATCCTGACGTTATCGCTCTCTATTCAAACACGGAGCCTGCTCCAATTTATCTCATTTATAACTTTCTTCTCCTCCTCAACAATGATCTTTTTACAAATGCAGAGCAACAATAACCCTTCTTATTGTACCCTCTGCATAGGGGAGCTCCTGGAGCACAGCAGCCAGGAGCCAGCAGATGCTTTGCTGGTGCTCCAGCTGGTTGCTTTCCTCAAAACCAGGTTGTTGCTTTAGGAAGCCCTTAAAAGCTGCTGTGTCACCTATTAACTGTCCTGATTAGGGATCCCCTTCAATCTCCCTCCTAATTAGGGTGTTCTCTGCTGCAGGGGGGCACCTATATAACCCCTGCCCAGGCACACAGCTCCCAGGGGAGTTTAGGGGGTTTTACAGCTGGGCTTGTAGGAAACTCTCCTTGTGATGCTGCAGGGTGGCCGAAATGGTGCAAACTGGAGGGAGGGAGGCACCCGGAGCATCAGCAGAAGCTGGCGAGGGGCTGGTGCATCCCCTGGTGCATCCTTCCTGCAGGGCTGGGGACCAGCGGAGCCCCCCCGGACTTCTGCCTTGGGGGTGAGGGTGGCCGGAGAGCCTCTCCTGGGAGGTTTGCTGAGAGCTTGGTGGCTCCTGCCCCTCGGCTGGGTGCTGGGGACATCTCGGGGACATCCCTGAGAGCGGAGCAGCCAGCGCGGAGCTGCAGTGGGCTCTGCTGGTGGAGGCGGCCAACTGCAGGCAGGGAGCAGGCAGGGAGCTGGGGTGGGGGTTCTCCTGCCTGTCCCCGGTTCGGGTGAGAGCCCAGAAGGGTCAGGCGGTGTTTGGGGGGATGCTGTGGGTCCCCCCCATGCTGGAGGGGACAGGGAGAGGCTGGGAAGTCTTCCATGGGATGGGGGATGAAGTCCCAGCACAAAAGGGATCTGATGGGGTGGGAGGGTTGCCTGGGTGGTGTGTGGGGGTGCTTTCAGCCTGTGGCACCTTGCAGAGAAGATGAGCACAGGGAAGGCAGAGCCCCCTGAGAGCAGGTCCATATGCTTCTCGTGGATACGTGAATGTGTGCGGGGATGGTTTGGTGGGGTTGGGGTTTTACACAACAGCCGCTCACTCACCCTCCCTGCTCCTGGGGATGGGGGAGAGAATTAAAGGGGTGAAGGGAAAAGAGACTCGTGGGTTGAGAAAGAACAACTTAATAATTAAACTACAATAATATTGGAAATAATAATAACGATTATAATACTAATATATGCAAATGAGTGATACACAGTGACACTGCTCCCTGTTCCAGACTGACAATCCCAGAGCAGGGAGAGTCCTGAAACTGCAATCCCAGAATAGAGAAAAGAGCCTGAGAGTCCAAGAGACTGAGATGACACTGAGAGAGGGGTGACCCCGAGGGAGACAAGCCGGAGTAGGAGAGAGCACTTCCAGACAGATCCTCACC
>NW_010123491.1:0-1400 GCF_000699245.1 Pterocles gutturalis
TTGTTGCTGACGTTGTGGTTTTCTTGCCCTGACAGACGCCGGTGATGCCATGGGGTCACCTGCGATTTGAATGTTTAAGGAGATGCTTAAATATATTTCATTGCGCATTGCATGCTGTGAGCGCGTGTACCATGGAGGTGTCGTGCCGCTGGCACCATGTTACACGAAGGCAGAGTTTGTTCTGCTCCAGTGAAAAAGAGGGCAGCGGGGTCCGGGCAGTGCAGGGGCTTCTGGAGCTCGCCCAGCTGCGGGGCCCGGGCAGATCTTGCCCGTGGGAGCCTGGCTGCTTGGAACACGCTCATCCCAGCGTGTCTCTGCTCCAGCATGTCTCTGCCCCAGGCCATCTGCACCTTTCTGGGCTGTGGGAGGTTGTTTGTCCTTTTTCAGGGTTCAGCTGCCAGCCCAGCTGCGGTCACGGCTCCCACAGCAAAACAGAGTGCGGATGCACCGGAGCTGTACGAGCATCTGAGCGACCCCGAGCATCCCCCAGGCTCGGCCCCCAGGCTCGTTCTTTCACGGCTCCTCCTTACGCAGCCCGGAAACTCCATCCCTGTTTTTATTCTAGTTATTAGTTTGATCCAGTACAAGCCTCAGTGTGGGTGTCCGGGGAGGATGCAGGAGCGCTGGGCAGGCACACCTTTATCACCACGTTCTCTGTTAAGACAAGCTGCAAACCCCAGTGCCAAAGGGGCGCGTTTCGGGGCTGTGATGTCTGCGGGAGGGACGCACCTTTGCTCTTCGTTTTGCACTCACACCACACACTGACACGGCCGTGTCCCCTGGCGCAGCTGAACCGGCAGCGACCAGCCTGATCCCCAGTGCCAGAGACACTGCTCCCAGTTACTGAACTGTCCCAGTGCAGGAGCAGCACTGGTCTGTGCTGGTGGGGTGGGTGGCAGGTGGGAGCGGGGCTGTGCCGAGCCCTCGCTCTGTCCCGCTGTGTCGCCGGGGTGGTGCCTGTGGGGGTTCGGTCCCTTTGCTGGGAGGAGGAGGTGGGTGCTGGGAGCGGTGCTGGGACCCAGCTCACCCGAGCCCACGGCGGGGCTGTGCGGGGCCGGTGCAGACATGGGAGCCAGAGGCAGCAGCCGGGACGGGCAGATGCATCCCTCTCACCATTCACTTGTTGGGAAAATCCTTCCTGGGCAATTGCAGAGGAGCTGGGGTGGCTTTCTTCCCCTCCTGCCCTGTCCTCTGCAGCACCAGCCGGGGTGTCAGCGCTATCGGGACACAGGCGGCAGTGCTGGAGACAGGTCTGCAGACAGTGGGGAACCTTACCGCCTGCGTGGGGCTGCTTTGGGGTGTTCTGTTCCTGGGGAGGATGGCGGTGGGTTTGTGGAGGGAAGGAGTTAGTCGTTCCCTGAGTTTGCGTTCTGGCCAGTTTCCCGTCGCCTGCGGGATGC
>NW_010123491.1:1415-1751 GCF_000699245.1 Pterocles gutturalis
CTGCCGGATCAGCCTGCCAAGCGGCAGCGCCAGCCTCCGGGCCACCGCGTGCTGCTGCAAGCCCCCATCAGTCCAGCAAAGCTCTTCAGCTACTTTACTTTTCTGGAATTAGAAATCAAAAGCTTTTTTAGTAACTACTAACACTTAAAAATAATAATAATTCCCAAGGCTGGGATCCTCTGTTGCAAGTGCCGTTCGGTGCCAATGCTCTCAGCGGCTCCTGCAAAGCCGTTATCTGCGGTATAGATCGTTACACAATCCTAATTCGCATGCTGCAAACGGCTTCATTATGAAAACAGAGCATCAAAGTAGACCCAGAAACAATCAGGTTTCTGT
>NW_010123492.1:0-4679 GCF_000699245.1 Pterocles gutturalis
TTTGCTTTTTCTAAGTGTCGGGAACAGTCCTGTATGTTTGTCTCATAGTTTTGATTAATTAAATGTTAAACAGACATGTATTGTAACGAAAGCATGTCGAAGGTTCGCATGTTACGAATTCTGGATTCTTTTTTGAGATTTTTTCAAGAGAAGGACTCGCTTCGTGTTCTGCTAGCAGAGAGAGACAGTGACCATCTTACAAGCCAGTATTGACTAGGGAGAGAGGACGGAGGGGTGATTATTATAGAGAAAAATATTTGCATCTGAATAGAATTGGTTACGTGTTTGCAGTGAAACTGTTATAGCAGTTCAAGCTGTAAAGTCCTAGAAATTCGGACTAGTGGCTGGATACTTGTTTCAGACCCTAAGATCACTTATTTCTTTGCTCTTTTTAAGCAGAAGAGTGTTTAGGTGACAGCACAGATTCTAAGTAGTTAACACCAGGATGCTTTTACCACCTTGAATTCCACAGGTCCGTGTATTGCCCTAACATGGTGCTATTGGTGTTCACCTCCAGACTGAATGCTTGGAGCTGCTAGTCATGATGAATTTCTCTTGCCATAATACAGGAAAGCAGATCCCAATATTTTGCAGCATTGGACTGCAACCCTTCTAATTCATATGCACTATGTAGATTGGAAGGCAAAGTCACCTCTTAGTACTAATCAAGAACAGAGTTTGCAAATAGTTTGCCTTTGTTCTTTTGTCGTAGATCATTTTCCAAACTGTCACGTCTAGAAGAAACAAGGGTGTATTTAGACAGGATTAGAAATGAGCAGTGTCATATATAATACTGGACTTATAGAGGCTGCTGTAAGGAGCAAGGCAGTGAGATAGCTATGATGAGGGTTTAAAATACCTGTCTTCTTTTCAGCCGTTTAATGTTTTGGCAACTGAAACTATAACTGGAAAGGCATTAGAGGCAGACATATACAATGCAATTCCTACTGAAAAGGTGGATGGAACCTGCTGTTATGTAACTACCTATAAAGGTAATGAGGAAGATCCATATGCACATTTCTTATGTTGCATAAAAGCCTTGTTTTACTTCGTTTTCACCTTTATTGTATGACTTACTGGATTACAGCTGTTGTGAATGCAACTCTAGTTAAACGTCTTAACCACAAAGTAATAGTGTAAACATAGGAGGTGTTTATAAAGTTGTTATAGATTTTAAACTTTAAAATATATTACATATTGTTGAAGTGAACATACCAATCAAGGAACTATTTCAGCTTGAGAATTTAGTATTATTAAATGTTTCTTCCACGCTAGAATGTAAAGGGTGTCTAATGCCCTTGGAGAAGATTAAAAGAAGTATGGAGGCTGGGAGGAACTCTGGTTCCTTGTGTCACTGGGGTTCTTGCCTTTACCAGAAATTGTAAGGAAACCTTGTGTTAAACTAGGCAAGATTCTACAAATAGATTTTTAGATTCATATACAGTAATGAATTTATTAATTTAAATAGTGGTTTTGGATATAAAATTTCTCTAGTGACAAATTAGAATTTATATCTTGCCTTGTATGTAATTGATTTCAGTACTGTGGAGGATGTGGTTACCTCAGTAAACTGCTGGTTTTATCCCTCTGGAAACTCTAGGGCAACCGTATTTATGGGCCAGGCTGGATCGAAAACCCAACAAACAAGCTGAAAAAAGGTTTAAACGATGTTTGTATTCATTGGAAGATTGCAAAGGTTAGTGAAAATTTCTTTCTTGCTTTTTGGCAACGTAAGTTATCCAGTTGTAAAAACATCCGTAGTGTAACACAGGAAATGTTAGCGATCCTGCTCTGATTTTTTTAATGTCACTCTTAACTTTACTTTGAGAGAGCTTTAAACTAAAAACAGTGGGGGAAGGGGATGCCAACAGGACTGCAGTAGGTTAGACAAGGGTTGGCATGGCATTGCCAGAGAGTGGCAATGCTGTGGGAAGATTTACACTGTTCCTGGGAGCACAAAGGGCTCAGGAGCATACCTGAAATGTTTGTACACCAATGCATGCAGTATGAGAAACAAACAGGATGATCTGGAACCACTGGTCAGCTGCCAAAGCTATGGTAGCATTGGTATTGGTGAGACTTGGTGGAATGAGTCCCATGACTGGAGTGCTGGGGTGAAGAGCTGCAGGCTGTTTAGGAGGGATAGGCAGGACAGGTGAGGTAGAAGTGTTTATACTCTACTTAAGGGAGAGGCTTGATTGCACAGCCCTTACAATTAGTGATGATATGGTTGAGAGCCTCTGGTTAAGCATTAGGGTGATGGAAAAACAAAGGAGATGTTGTAGTGGGTGTCTACTACTGATCGCCCAGGCAGGATGTAAGCACTGATGAGTTATTCTGTAGACAGTTAGGAGAAATTTCTGGATTGGTAGCCCTTATCCTTATGGGAGATTTCAACTTCCCAAACATTAACTGGCAATATCATACTGCTGTGACGAACAGGTCTTGGAAATTCTTGAAGTTTCTAGGAGAAAACTTTTTGTCACAGGTACTCAGTGAGCCAACTAGGAAAGATGCCTTCCTAGACTTGCTGTTTGTGAATAGAGAAGGACTTGTGGGGGATGAGATGGTAGGTGGCTGCCTTGGCCACAGTGATCATGAAATGGTGAAGTTTAAAATTTTCAGTGTAATAAGAAAAAAGGACAGCAGAGTTCCTACCCTGGACTTCAGGAGAGCAAACATTAAGCCATTCAAGGAGCTATTTAGCAGAGTCCCCTGGGAATCTGCTTTTGAGGGCTGAGGAGTCCTTGAGTGCTGGTTGGTCTTTAAGAACCACCTTTTAGAAGCACTGGAGCAGGCAATTCCACTGTGTTGTAAGTCAAGCAAGTGGGGCAGAACACCAGCTTGGCTGAACAGGGGACTCCTTGTGGAGCTGCAGAGGAAAAAGAAGGTGTTGATCTCTGGAAGTGAGGTCCAGCTTTGCAGGAAGATTACAGAGCCGTGGATCATACATGCAGGGAGATGACACAAAAGGCCAAAGTTGAGAGTTGAAACTGGACAGTGCTGTTTCAAATAACAAGAAGAGTTTTTTAAAGTATGTTAACAGCAAGAGGAGGTCTAAAGAAAACATTGGACCAATACTTGTTAAAGATAGTCATCTCACTAACAGGGATGAAGAAGCAGCAGAGGCATTCAGTGTGTTTTTTGCCTTAGTCTTTAATAACACTGATAGACCTTGGGCTGCCTGGTCCCCTGAGTTAGAGAGCCATGGGTTTGGAAACAGTGACTTCCCATTTGTGGATGCTGAAATTGTAAGGGCCCAGCTGTATCAGCTGAATGTTCACAAGTCCGTGGGGCCTGATGGGATTCATCCCAGAGTACTGAAGGAGCTAGTGGATGTTATGGCAGGACCCCTCTTGAGCATCTACCAACAGTCTTGGGAGTCTGGGGAGGTCCCTGCTGACAGGAAGCTAGCCAATATTATTCCAATCTTCAAAAAGGGCGCGAGGGAAGAGCCAGGGAGCTACAGACTTGTTAGTCTAACCTCAGCTCCTGGAAAAATTGTGGAGAAGATTATACTGGTGGTGTTCCAAGTCTGGGTTTTTTTTACCTGGTGTACACAAAACCAGTTAACACACAGAGTCGCGATATTTGCTTTATTGCGGTTTTGCGTAAAAACGGGTGCTAGGCAATAGTTTGCAAAGGTAGCACAATTAGTGACACTATTGTCAGTTATTTATACTCTTGACATGTACAACTACTTCTGTCTACTTTGCATGTGCACATGTGCTAAGTGTTTATTAGATAACTTATTTCTTGCTTTGATTTGAAGGACAGTGCATTTACTTTATACTATGTATGTTCAGTTAATAGGGGTTTCTTCTAGAGGTGGTTTTCACGTTATCATGAGCTGAGTTCAGCTAGAGTTCAGTGTAAACTGGTTTTAACAAGATAAGAGGTACCACAAACTCCTGTTGCAGGCTCTGCAAGGCAAGATGTTACAGATTCTTATCTCAAGGCTAAAATCCCTGTTTTCACGACAGGATATTCTTTGTCTCCATGTTGAGAATACAGCTGAGACATCACTTGAAAGGCATTTAAAGAATTATGCAGTCATTGGGCACAGTGAACTTGGGTTCACAAAGGGAGGGTCCTGTTTAACTAATTTGATATCCTTCTATGCTAAGGTCATCTGCCTAGTGGATGAAGGGAAGGCAGTGGATGTAGTTTTTTCTGTATTTTGGTAAGGCTTTTCATACAGTCCCTCACAGCATCCTTCTGGACGAGTTGTCCATCTGTGGGGTGAGTGGGTTCATGGTGCACTGGGTGAAGAACTGGCAGTGCTCAAAGTATTGCAGTGAATGGGTCTACATCTGGCTGGTGACCAGTCACCATCGGTGCTTCTCAGGGTTCAATTCTAGGTCAGTTCTGTTCAATATATTTATCAACAATCTGGATGCAGGAGCTAAATGCACCATTAACAAGTTTGCTGACTATACCAAACTGGGAGGTGCTGCTCACTCTATTGAGGAACAAGATAGATGCCTTGCAGAGAGATCTGGACAGATTGGAGCATTGGGCAATAATTAATGGGTTGAAATTTAAGAAGTCCAAGTGCCCGATTCTGCACCGGGGACAGAGTAATGCCAGACACAAGTATAAATCGGGAGAGGAGTGGCTGGAGAGCTGCCCTGCAGAAAGGGATCTGGGGGTATTGGGACCGATACTATTCAATATAT
>NW_010123493.1:0-628 GCF_000699245.1 Pterocles gutturalis
GGACGAGAGGGTCACCCCACCATGGGGCAGGGTCTCCTCCCCCTGGCGCTGGCCCACCAACCCCAAACCCAGGGCTCGGCCCCTCCATCTGGGGGGTGTGGGGCAGGGCTCCCCCCACCCCGCACCCCCTGAATGGAGGGGCTGAGCCCCCAGCGTGGGGGGCTCCCTGCCCCACTCCTCCCCTCATAGCTCAGTGCCTTCAATAAATGTCCCCTTGAGCCCCTCAAGTGTTACCTTGTGTGTGGGGGACATGCTAGGGGTCCCCAGGGGGGCAGAGCCCTGGAGGCCTTGGTGAAGGGTCCTGGGGACAGTTCCTGTGGAGTTGTCCCCAGTGGTCCCCATGGAGTGGTCCTCAAGGGTCTTCATGGAACGGTCCCCAAGGTCCCCATGTTGTTGTCCCCAAAGAGCCCCATGGAGATGTCCCCATGGAGTTGTCCCCAAGGTCCCCATGGAGTTGCCCCAAGTGTCTCCATGGAGTTGTCCCCAAAAGTCCCCCATGGTGTGGTCCCCACACCATGGACACCATGGGGACCACACCATGGAACTGTCCCTAAGGGTCCCCATGGTGTGGTCCCCAATGTCCCCATGGAGTTGTCCCCAAGCTGTCCCCACCCCCCCAGCCCGGGGG
>NW_010123493.1:755-1566 GCF_000699245.1 Pterocles gutturalis
CCGCAGGGCCAGGGGGAGGTGGTCGGAGAGCGTGGCCAGCTGCGTGATGACGGTGACACCCCCCAGCTCCTGCCAGAAGAGCAGCTGTCAGGGGACACCGGCGACAGCGCGGACAGTGGGGACACTGGGGGCAGAGGGGACACCAGGGACAGTGGGGCACCAGGGACACTGGGGACAGTGGGAACATCAGGAACACCAGGGACATTGGGGGAACAGGGAACAACGAGGGCACTGGGGACAGTGGGGGCACTGGGGACAGCAGGGAGACCAGGGACATTGGGGACAGCGGGGACACTGGGAACACCAGGGACAGCAGGGGCACCAGGGACACCAGGGGCACCGGGGACACCAGGGAGAGCGGGGGCACTGGGGAGGGTCCAGGGGGGTCGGGCACCGGGTCCCCACTGGCCAGGATTGGGCCTGCCAAGTACTGCTGCCGTCCCCCCGGCTGTGACAGCGTCCTGCGGGGGGGGACACGGTGACATGGGGACAGGGTGGCAGGGGGACATGGCAGCATGGGGACACAATGGCATAGGGACATGGTGGCACAGGGACACAACAGCATGGGGACACGATGGCATAGGGACACGGTGGCACAGGGATATGGTGGCACAGGGACATGGTGACACAGGGACACGGTGACACAGGGACACAGCAGCACAGGGACATGGTGGCTTGGCGACAGGTGACAAGGGGACATGGTGGCACACGGACACGGTGGCACGGGGACATTGTGATGTAGGGATGTGGTGACAAAGGGATGTGGTGACACAGGGACACAGTGGGACTAGATCGTTGTGGCACTAGATTG
>NW_010123493.1:1576-1880 GCF_000699245.1 Pterocles gutturalis
GAAGCAGGGACATGGGGACATGGTGACAGGGGGAGGTGGTCGCACAGGGACATGGTGGGACTGGGATGCAGTGACAAGGGGACAGGGTAGCACAGGGACACAATGGCATGAGGACCTGGTGACAGAGTGACATGGCAGCATGGGGCCATGGTGACAAGGGGAGGTGGTGGCACAGGAACATGTTGACATGGGGACACAGTGACAAGGGGACACAGTGGCACAGAAACATGGTGACAAGGGGACATGGTGACAAGGGGACATGGTGGCACAGGGACATGGTGGCATGGGGACAGAGGGACCGGAC
>NW_010123494.1:0-33752 GCF_000699245.1 Pterocles gutturalis
TATATATTATACTAATTTAGGTTAATTTTCTTATTGTATAACCTCTTGAAATGCATAAGGGAGCAAGCAGTATGACTGTAACATGTAGCTACACAAGTGAAAAAAAAAAAAAAAAAGAAGATAAAGACCAGGAAAAACAAAAGGAGTTGGTGAGTAAAGAGGAAGAAAATGTGCTCTTTAAAATGGAGAGGACCACTTACATGTTGAAAGATGAGAATCTGTATCAATGTCTTCCTTTAAGAAAGCTAGCTTGATCAAAACACTGGAGATGTGATGGTTAGGTGTTACATAAATCCTACCTAAGAATGTTCTCTGAAATTACCTCGAGTACAAGTTATGCATTGTAAAAACCCTTCCCTGCTGGGACAGACTTTTGTACTAAAGGACTGAAAACTAACAAGAGTAATTCACAGAAATATACATACATTTATTATTTTGGTGAAAACAGATGAAACTCTCAACTTACCAATTAGTTTCAAGTGGTACAGAAAATTATGCATTTCAAATAAAATGTCCATTAGCCATAAAAAAAAGAAAAATGAGAAAATATAAGAGTTTCCTTTTGAGGCATAATAAGGAATTATATCTGGAAGCATTGTTGTCACTGATATTAATCTTTTCATTAACTTATTTAGCATGAATTTATAATCTGGCTGACATTTTAAGTAAGGTCTTCACTGTGTCTGAAATGATCAGTTTGTTCTGCATGGCAGAACCATTTGCTCTTGTTATGTTAAAATGAATCACATTAAGAGAACCTGACTTCAGCTGGCAGTTAATTGAGATAAGGGATACAACACTGGTAATCGTTTTACAAATGAGTTCCCTGTTTGCATTCAGTTCTGACTCCCAGCTCCTAGCAACATCAAGGCTTTGTTAATAGATCGTTATCAATGGAATTCTTTAGAATACATCCCTTGATTAGAAATTAAAATAACATACTTTTCCCTGCACTTATTAGTGACCTTATGGTATGAACTGTTTCTGAAACTCAAGATATGCACTATGTAAGATTACATTTGACCTGTGATAAGCAGTAATATTTTAATACTATTTTAACATTAAAACAAAAGCATAGCTTGCATTTGGTTTTGCAGGAAGTAATGTTTTACTGTCACACTGATTCATAAGACAGCCACTTGTCTTTCTAGAAACAACGTGAGTAACACATGCCATCACAAATGGCAGCTCTGGGAGCCATCCATGCAGTTATTAAAAAGCTGACAGAGTTCTCATGTAACACCTCGTATTTTATAAAAAGCTTAGTAATTTTGACCAGTCTAGAAGGAAAAGACACACACAACCAATCACACAGTTGGACTAGATGATGCAGTTGGACTAGATGATCATTGTAGGTCCCTTCCAACTGAGTTATTCTATTCTAATGTTTTATTATGCACACATTAGTTGTGGATTTCTTGTCAGTAATCTATATGGTTCTGCAAGGGAAGAGTTTAACAATAAATTTAAACATTTTGAGGATTACAGGTCAAACAGTAATGACGGATCACATTAGTAATTCTAAATCTTTCTTTATACAGTGTTTACATAAATTTTAAGGATACTGATATCTGCATTCTTAATACATCTCATCTGTTGTGCAATGTGATATGTAGGAACAACAAAAAAAGAAAGATTTTGTGTCTAGCCACTAGCTGATATTTTAAAATATTGTTTTCTTTACTTTAGTTTAAAAAGTAGAACTAAAAAAGTGATTTTTCATCAAATAGCTCAATTCTTTCTAAAACCAGGTGCTTGTGTTGAATTAATTTCAAAGGGCTAAGACATACTTTAAATACTTCTGTCATTCTGTCATACTCTAAATACTTCTGTCACTCCTATCTGTTGTGGTCTGTACAGATCAGTTTCTTGCCACCTCTTACGATGTGTCATTCTTCAAATATTTCACAGAGTATGAGGACTTGCACCCATTTGCAAAGCACACAAGTTGAATTATTTTATTTGACTTTACTTCCACTACTAACTCCAATGTAGGACGGATATACTCTACCTGTTGCAGCAGAACAGATATTTGCTTTAAACTTCCTACATGACTTTGTCATTTTTTATTTCACAGGAGAAAAGCAAATTCATGGCATATTTAGATTCATTTATGTCACCCTGCCTTGCATTTAATCTGTCATTGTACTGAAATACTATCCTATTCCTGATGTATTTCTCAGCCGATATTACATACAATAATATATATTTTGAATAAACCCCTGAAATCTTGACATTTATCTGAATCAAATATTCTTCAGATTTATTAGTGTAGCCAGTCCCTGTTTCACTATGTCATTTAATGTCATGAAAGCCTCAGATATAACTCAAGAGGAACCACGCAAAATGCGTTTATGTCCTGTACTGAAATATTTACTACAGGACTACTAATAAAACAAACTAGCAGTTTACCCAACTACTGTATTTTCTCTGTGAATCAGATATGTTTTCCTATCTAAGTTGTGTCACTTAGGATAAGATGTCTTGGAAATTAAATTCTTCACTATTCTAATTAAATAGCATGAAGGTATATTACATTACATAATTCTAAGAAAAATTATGTCATGTCACTTCACAGTAAGACCCAGAAAATTACTATGCTGTAGCACAGTTGTGTAGCAATACACAAGGACAAAACTTCCTCTCTGGCCCCTCTTTATTACAGACCTGGGATCTGTCATCATTTCAGTTTGAAACGTTTCAACAAAATTTATTGAAGTGGGCAAAACCAGAAGCACTGTTAAATATGGTCTTGTTTTTGAATTGACAAACATCTGGATATAATTCAGAAACATATTCAAATACATTTTTTTCTATGCAGTAACAACAACAAAAAAAGGATATACTTCTGATCATTACTACAAGCATATATCCTTTTCTGGAACACGTGCTTTTCTTCATGGTTAAGGCACAAGTACAAGAGTTTTTTTCTCCATTTTCAGAGCATTAAGCATGCCCGATAGTTCAATTTTTCCTCTAAATAAGTATTTAAACCCTGATAGAAGTGGTCTGATTTGCAAATGTGACACTGAACTAAATAGATTTAGTAATTTATGGTTAATCTTCACATGAAGTGAGCACCTAAAATTAGGAAGGATTTTCCTAGGGTTATACAGAAAGGTAATTTTTGTGCAGGTTAATGAGCAAAGCAGAAAGGAAACAGCAACCCCTCAGATACCTGATAATAGCTTGATCACTAGATGCTTCTCTTACAAAGGCGTGGGAAAAGTATACACAGCCTGCATCCTTAGCTTCTTTAACATCTCCTAAATGGAAGGTGTTTTTTTTAGATAGTATATCTAGGCTGAGGCAAAACAAAAAGGATTGGAAATCAGCTCTTGATTGCTCTCCCTTAAACAAACTACTGGAAACATGAAAGTGCTTGAGAATCTCAACAGTAAGTTTCAGGGAAAATTGATACCGTTGTACAGAGTCAAGTAAGACTGAGTAAGGCATTCATACTTTGGTGTGGGAGAAGCCAAATATAATTTTGAACAACTTGGTTTTTTTTCTACCTATTTAATATTGTTACACTAGCTAGGCCCACCATATACTTTATATCTCAAAGGATAGAGCAGAGTGTGGTGGTGACACAACTACCCTTTCTATATGATGTAAAAAAAGTAAGAAATACATCTTTGACAGAACATTTGTCATAAAACTTCTCTGAGTTCAAATCGGAGCTTCTTAAAAAGAGAATATTCCATTCATATGCATTATAATGGGTACCAACTCCTAGCATGCTATCTGCTCATTTATCTGTTTTGGCCTGATTTTTTTCCCTACTTAGCTAACACACTACTCAGTTAAATGCTTACTACTTACTTTTTAGAATGCTACTTATACAATACACTACTTAGTTTATACAACACTTGGCTAACACATTTGAAAGCCAGCGTATTTGCTTTGTGAATTTTCTGAATTTCCCAATCATTTTAATTTCCTCATATTTTATAGCAAAATAAACAAACTAAGACATTACTAGAATTAGAGCAGTGAAATTGAAAGTGGAATGTTTTGTTGCTTGCGTCAAACACCTTAATCAGAGTTTCCCTGATTTTACAACAACTTAAATTGGAGTAGGACTGCAGACAAAATTATTTCTCACAACTTTCTTGTTCCCAGGGAATTCTTATGTTGTCTTGTTCACATGCTTGCAAAATGTCTCCAGTGTCATTGTTCTCACTACTCAACAGTGTTTGTAGAAAGAATTCAGTGACACATCTTTCATGCACTTTCTATTTTTTAATCACATACTCTGAAGCCACAATTGAGTCTATTTTTTAATGCTGATATTTTATATTATATACACAAATATATAGTTTATAACTACATAAATGTTAAATATGTTTTGGGTCAATACAATAACAGAGTTTGGACCTGATCCTAGAAAAGACTGATACCCTACACCTTGTTCTGACCAGACAAGAATAGAAAATGCTCAGCAAAGACCCCTCAGTATAAAGGATGCTGTAGGATGCTGAAACATCTACTAAAATTTCTCCTTCTCCTGCACATCTTTTTCAGATTGTTGGCATATTATTATTAATATAAATAAAATGTTATTTAATACAAAACTTTAATTTTTCTCATAAAATGCAATAATGCAAAAGGGTATTTATTTCCCTTTCTGTTAATAAAATTAGAACAGGAAAACTTTTGATCATTATTTAGTTAGAAGGTTATTGTTTTTAGGAAATTCAGAACATGATTATTTCATTAGGTTCAGATTAAGGGAAAGAAAAACAATATAACAATGTGTGCCTCTTTTTCCGTATAAAAGAAACACATTTAGATATTACATTACTGTAAAAGAAATCACTGTATATACTATGAAAACACTATTGGGCCCAAAGGTCTTGTAAGATTCATATTTTCTCTCTTTTACATATTATATAGTACACCTCAGAATCATCTGCAAGTATCTTGGAACTTATGTTCATCCTCTCTTATGACTGAAGAACAAAATAGCATTCACTGAAAATCAACCAAATGTAGAAATTTTGAAGCTGAAAGAGAATATAACTCCCTGCAGTGCACTAATACTTTTTGAAGTCAATGACCCAAGACTGTAAAAAGATTAGAAACAGTCAACGAACAAATTTTCTTTTGCTATAAATAAATATGGCTAAGGAAGACAACCACTTATTTTCAAGGGAATATAATTTCTGTCCTTAGCTTTAACACATTATACATCTGAAGTCATAGAAATAAAATGGATATAAATAACCTAGATTTACAGTAATATAAAGATAATTCACTTTGGTAACTCTTGGAGAGGGCAAATACTGACCAGTACTGACTTCAGTTACGATGAAAGATTTCTGAAGACTAAATTAATGGGAAAGGAAAAGAAAAGAAGGCAGCTAGAAGAAAAATAGTTGAGAGACCTCCATATTTACGTACAATGAAAATTTTATTAAATGTATCTAAAAAAAAATTACATGTAACTGAAAATATAGTGAATTAATATTGAGAAAGAAAAAGGTTCTTAAAAACCCCCTAATCTAAACGCAATTATTTGATCTTCAGTGTGTTGCATATTCCATGACTATTGACCACAGTACACAAATAAGTTTTAGGAATGATCAGGTATATGCTTTCCCAGGAAAACAGTAAAAATATTGAAATGCATCTTTTTTCTGTGAGCTTTCCATTTCATTTGTCATTTCTCATTACTCAGGACAGCAACCGCAGCAATAACAAGCAATCAAAATACTTGGTTTTCTACCCTCCACAACTTCTAAAAATATTTTGATGAATAACAGAACTAATTTCAATTTATCTTTGATTTTCAATTTATTCTTACATGAGAACTTTTATATTCAAAAATCTAAACATTAAATAAATCACTGAACATTAGTTTTCGAAGATAGAATCCAGTCAATCTAATTATATCCTACTTGTAGGTAACAAACCAGCATCTCCTGTTTAAGATTGCCTAAACTCTGAGGTGTCTCTGTCCTAAATTCCCTGATCACCTCGAGTTTGGTCACTAGGTTCTCTACAGAGCTTTATTGTAACTGACATTTAAACAAACAGTAACTGAATTGGAAAAAGTTAAAAGCAGGAAGAAATATAACTGATTACTTGTGGTCTTGCTGCTCTTCTTTTGCATAACAATCTAGTAGCCAGAATATTTACCCAGAAAGCTGTGATTACATTTCAGCTTGACAGGAATAACCCACAGAGGAGGTACACTCACCAGAATGCATGCACGTTTTATATTAACTGTAATTGGATGAAAAGAAAAAAAGAAAACCAATAATGGATTCCTGAATGGGGAATCATTCTCAGGATAGGCTGGGATTACATGAAACACAGTTGCTGCTGTGGCAGCATATATTTCTCATTCACATTCCTCAAAGGAAACCAAGCAATTAATGTCACTTATACTATCAAGAGACAAAATACTTTTTTTTTATGAAAATAAAATTATTTATTCCCACTAACAATCTCAATTACAGAAAAAAACCACACAGACTTTAAACATCAATTATCTCCCTGTGATTAGTACCTACTATAAGTACTTAATGTAAGCTATTTCTGAAGAAGACTTTGCTCAGCAGATGACTTTCCACCATGCTGTCAAAATATACATGTATCTTTCATAATGAATTCTTAAATGTAGAACATAGATGAGCAATATCATGGCTACCAGAAAAGCAGATAAGCTAAATCAATATGGCAGGGGTGTTTCATATTTATATACAACCAGAAAAGCAGATAAGCTAAATCAATATGGCAGTTATCTTCCATATTCATAGACAGGACAACCACTTCCAACTTGTACGTGTTATCTAAATAAGAAAAAATATTTGCAAAACCTATATGCAAGGTCAGAACATTCTCCATGTAAAAGTGACATTTATTATTTACTTCTTGGATATGCATGGAAAGAGACAACTCTATCTGAAATAATATGTTCCTAAAACCCTTTTGACATACGTCCCACCAAAAATTGTTAACATTTATAACCTCTAAATGTACATAATGAAAAAACCTGCTGCATTTTCTGATTTGGTTCAAAGATTGATTGACTTTTTGGGAGAGGTGAAAAAAGCGAACCTCTGATGAGTAGCCTGTAATCTCTAGCATCTGCTTGTTGTTTCTTGTGCTAATTTTAATTCTACCAGTATAGAAAAATAACAGAAAGGACCTGACTGCTGTGGTCTTATCAACCTTGTTCATATTTTTCTATCATAAAAAATAGAAAAACATTGGCTCCATTTATTTAATACACAAACACAGATATTCTTACAGCCAGAAATATCTTTCAGTGAGATAATGAGTAGATTCATGAGCTTCTAAAGAGCTATGTCAATTTACACCAGTCAAGAAGCTGTGAGTTATTCCGTCAACTTGCATGTGCCTTTTTAAAAAAAATTAAAATATTGTTAGCTTGATTCATAAGGCTATGTCTGCACTGATGACTAAGGTTAAGCATACAATAATCTTTTAGCTCATGCTCATGAAGTATTAGAAATACTTTAGCTGACCCTACAGTTAGGTGATGACTTTTCTCTCTTGGAAATTCTGTTAAAATGGCAGGAATTAGGTCAAGCCAGCTCTTCTGTGCTTTCTTGCCTCTCTTAAGCAGCAGACACATACCACATACAGTCTGACGAGATGGCCAGCGACAATCTCACATCTCTCTGCACCTCATTTTCTAACCCATTTTCTCTCTACTACCCTTGAGACAACTCTTGAGAGCTCTGTTATTTCTGCTGTGTTTAGATATCTGTACATAGGTGTTCACATGTGTCTTTAGTAGCTATGCTCCCATAAAGCAAGTGAATACCTAGGGTTCATTGTGGTTAATCATATGTGTGTCAGTCATGTGAAATATGCCACAGAATCCACCTTACCTCTGGACACCACTGTAGAAGAATAATAGTATCCTGTGTGTCCTTTGTAATACTATATGAGTGTCTTGGAAACTCTAGGTCATCTGAAGTGACAATGAACATCTGTCTTCAGGGACCTGAATTGTGCTGCTTGTCAATGTAGTGAATGGAGCTGGAAGAGCAGCTCGGCTCACTCTCGTGAAGGTGCATATGTAAGCTGGTAAGCGAAGTAGTGCTCTAGTCTTTGCTTGCTGTATGCATCAGATCTTCTCTGACTATAATGTGCTCTAAGATGCCTAGCTCACAGGAAATCATCTGCAAGTGGACACCAACATTTAGATGTCTATATCTCAAATGGAATGACAGCTAAGTAAGAATCCAAGAGTATACTTCTCTTAAAATTAAAACCATGGTGTGGATCACTCTGGTGTTTGCCAGGAATGGTAAAGGAGATGAATAATTCAGTGGGCTACTGCCAGCTTCATATAATATAAGTTTCTTACTCATTGTGAAAAAAAGACTAAACTTGATGTATATAACTGAATATATACCTTAAAAACAGATTTACAGACCTGCAGCAAATATGGATAGTAAAAATAATGCAATGGGTTTTCTCACTTCAAAATCACACCTTTATAGATATTTGCCAAAGCTAGCAATACTTGTTCTACTGTTCACTGTCAATATTTTGGAGAAAGACTTATACTATAAATCTGATGCACTCAGCTGCCTGAAAGGCATCCAAGTGTAAACAAAATAATTTTTGTTCTTTTGGTCCATCTCCACACTCAGTACAATCTTTCTACTTCATTCTGTATGATTATTCAGTTCTTTGCCTATTGTTGTGAAGACATGCTGGCACCATCAACAAACAGGAAAACGAGTCATAAGAGGGAAGCATTTTTTATTACTGTGCTTTTATGAAAGGCATCCCTGTTAGGCTTGTATCTTTGTAGCAGAAATTGTAAGGGAAGTAAAAAAGGAGGTTTGTTAGAATGGAAAATTGAGTATTACAGAATTTTTTTCTATTTTGAAAGGAATTTCTCCATCAAATACAAGAAAACAAAGACTTATAATAAGGTCTTCTTTAAACTGGCAGCTCTAGGCCTGGATAATTATGAAAAGGTATGAAACTCTATTTTGTTTTTTGTCCATCCAGTGGACCCAATTCACAAGTCATTATAGTGTTTATATAATTGTAAACCAGGAAGAACTATTTCATATTCACACTAGGAAAAGCAACCTTCAAAAACATACGCTACTAAAGACCTCTGAGCACTAAGTTTTCATAAAGTATTAAGACCCCAGACAGTAAATCAGATTTATAAACTGATATATCTGATTGAAGGTAAATAGATTAATTTCTACATATACATTCTCAGCTGTGGTGGGCTGACCCAAGCCAGAAGCCATCCTTCTTGCCTGGTAAGATCATGGAGCAGATCCTCCTGGAAACTACGCTAAGGCACATGTAAAATAAGTGACTGCTGACAGTCAACATGTCTTCACTAAGGGCAAATCATGCCTAACAAATTTGGAGACCTTCTGTGACAGGGCCACAGTGCTGGTGGATTAAGGGAAGAGCAACTAATGTCATCTGCCTGGACTTGTACAAAGCCTTTGACACTGTCACACACAACATCCTTGTCTCTAAGTTGGAGAGACATAGATTTGACGAAAGGCTGACTTGGTGTGTAAAGAGTTGGCTGGATGGTCACATTCAAAGAGTTGAGGTCAACAGATCAATGTCTAAGTAGAGACCAGGTTCGAGTGGTGTTCCTCAGGGGTCAGTACTGGGGTCAGTACTGGGGCCAGTGTTGTTTAACATCTTTGTGGGAGACAGGGAGAGTGGGATTGAGTGAACCCTCAGCAACATTACAGACAACACCAAGCTGTGTGGTATGGTTGACACACAGGAGGGAAGGGATGCCATCCAGAGGGATCTTGACAGGCTAGAGAGGTGGGCCAATGCAAACCTCATGAACTTCAATTAAGGCAAGTGCAAGATCCTGCACCTGGGTTGTGGCAATCCCAAGCACAAATACAGGCTGGTCCGAGAATGGCTTGAGAGCAGCCCTGAGGAGAAGGACTTGGTGGTGTTGGTTGGTGAGAATTCGGTTTGGAGCCAGCAACATGTGCTTGCAGCCTAGAAAGCCAACCATGTCCTGGGCTGCATCAAAAGAAATGTGACCGGCAGGTCGAGAGAGGTGATTCTCCCTCTCTATTCCACTCTTGTGAGACCATACCTGCGGTACTGCTTCCAGCTCTGGGGCCCCCAACATAAAAAGGACATGCACTTGTTTGTTCATGTCCAGAGGATGGCCACAAAGGTGATCAGAGGGCTGGAGCACCTCCTATATGAGGACAGGCTGAGAGAGTTGGGGTTGTTCAGCCTGGAGAAGAGAAGGCTCCGGGAAGACCTTAGAGCAGCCTTCTAGTACTTAAACAGTGCTTAAAGGAAATATGGGGAGGCACTCATTATCAGGAAGTGTGGTGATAGGATGAGGGGTAATGAATTCAAGATGAAAGAGGGTAGATTTAGATTAGATATTAGGAAGAAATGCTTTACCTTGAGGGTGGTTAGACACTGGATCATGTTGCCCAGAGAAGTAGTGGATGTCCCATCCCTGGAGGTGTTCAAGGCCAGGCTGCATGAGGCTTTGAGAAAACTTGACTAGTGGAAGGTTCCCCTGCCCATAGCATGGGGGTTGGAACTTGGTGATCTTTATGGTCCCTCCCAACCCAAATCTTTCTATGATTCTATGATTTATATGTAATGTGAACTTGCCATTCTGTAAATGATAAAACAAATCAAAACAACATATATTTTTTCCTTTTCAAATAGTGACACAAACATTAACCCTAATGTTTAGATCTCTGGACCCTTTGGTCATTCTTTGGTTTTAGAAGTTAAACCAATAAAACACTATTAAAGTTGACATTTTGATATTATGCAATAAGAAGGAACCAGAGGAATTTCCAGAGAAGAAAACTGGGCTAAGATCAGATTCTCCAGATTCTTCATTTTTGTCTCATGGAAAGCCAACAGAGAGGACTACAGCAAAGGTTGCTTTCCATCCCTCTGTTTCTTGGACTTTATATTAGCTGGGGACAAGAAGTAAGAATGATCCTGGAATGATTAATTGTAGAACCAAGAGCATAATTTATAAATTTATATATTTTTCTGTAATTTCATCTTTTAACACATACAATTGAAAAGTTTGAGCTAAAAGAGACTACCTCTCTTTCAGACTAGAAAGAAGGTGAAGGTGGGAGAAGGATTGCTATTTTTCTTTCTACATTTTAATAAATGGTTTACGGCAACCTGAACTGTGTTCACTCAAATCTCCATCCCCAAAAGAGACAAACTGGACAAATAGATTAGGTCTTCTTTTCTACACAGATTACAAAACCAAGAGAGTATTAGCATAAATCTTTCCAAGCCTTCACATGCCAATCTTTCTCTTCATCCATGTATTTATTGAATCGGTAAACTCTTTAAAACAGAAATGATCTCTACGTACCTTCTGGCACAGAAGTCTTTCCTGGACTGACATATCTGTTACAAGTCTGTGCTGCTGATACTAAAGATTCGTGAGAGTAGGTTACAATTTGCTGCTCACTTGGAATTGAGCTATTTTCAACTAAATCATCTGTCTTGGTTCACTTGTGTCTCACCACGGCTGCATTCACATCACATTTTGGCAAAATGAACATACTTTTCAAGCTATCTCTTAGGCCTTTGCTCCCACTTAGAACAGGTCCTTCTTGCATTCCTATTTTTCTGCTGAGGAGTCCACAGGACTGTAGAATTAGAGCACGTTTGTGGAGATGAGCCTGTGCTATACTGCAGGCAAGTCCATGGTAGAATAAGCCTGTTCTAGGGGCTATATTCCTGGGAACAGAACCAAAGTTTGTGCTAGTTTTGCTTCCTCAATTGTATCCCCAAGCTTCAGGTGATAACACCTCCATTTATTAAAGGAATTGATGCATGGAAGTTGGCACAGTGCTTGTGTGGATTGGCGTGCAAAATATAGCCCTGAGTTAACGTGGTATTTTAGACATAACCATCTGAACTGCAAATCAAATTGAAATTAAGCTACTTTTACTTTACTCTAACAAGCTTTTTAACGTATTCTGTTCCTCCTGTGGCTCTACGAGAGGTGATGCTAATTTTTTAAGTTTACTATGGAAGACAAAACACCTCATGGGGAACCTATATTCAAGGTAATTGCATTTCTTCCATAAAACAGCTGGGCTTCTTAGTGTTTTATGAACAGTTTAGGAAAACTACACTGAAACAACTGTCCAGATGTGTCACTAGCTATACACTGCATAACACTAACAGTGTCTTCTGTATGAAAAGTGTAGAGATTGCTGCTCTCTACACAAGAGTCTTTTCTGCCTTTCTTTACTGTGGTAGAATGAATAATGTAAAGAATATCTCAGAAAGATTTGCCTGTTCAGTGGAACAATCCACCTGTAACTACCTCTCATGCCTCCATTTCTTCTATTCAAAGAGAGGATGAGAGGTAGGCATAGGGACAAACTGTAAAGATTCATCTGCAACAGAACTGAAAACCATAGCTGTTAGCTCTCTCCCATTATGTTTGGTGGCCCACAAAACCTAAACACAGTTCCTAAACAGGAAGCTGAGTGCAGATTTGCTCTAAAAATATTGTTAAACTTCTGTGACCCTCAGATAACTTTCACTAGTCTCCACTCCCAGCTGCTTGCTAGGTTTTCTACAATATGTTTTTTTTTTCCTTTGCCCACTTGTTTACATCTAACAGCAGCAATAGTCTGTCATTGCATAATCATTAAAACAATAATTCTGTGTGTAGTGTCATCCTGCTCCAACACTAGAGCAAATAGAAGAGCAGCAACACAGTAATATGAATGGCAAGTAAGTACTTTCAACCTGCTGTGACCAATCAACGGATGTTCTGTATTGAAGAAGGCTCTGTGGAGGAAAGATGAACTTAACACAAAGGTGACCAAAAGGTGGCCTTCATTCTATTATCAGCTGGGTGGATCAGCTAGCTGCGTGAGTTGAGCTGATCAAGCAGTTATACCAACTGAGTGAACTACCAGTGGTGTAACTGTTTGTCCCTGACTATCAGAAGAGTGCAAATAACTTCCTGAGTTAGCCAGAGCAGCATGGGGTTATAGATTTGGCTCTGACAAACACAGAATACAAAAACTGAACAACCAACAAAAAGAACTTCAAAGAGAGCAATGAGCCTGAGCTACTTTCAACCCACGTACCCCTTCCTGACAGCCAGGCTGCCCAGCCTCATGACAGTGAATATGTTAGAGTCAGCATATGGTGGGTAACACACTTGTATTCCAATCCAGCTGTATTTTGCTATTCCTATACTCCATTACATGTAATTTGTACTTGCATTGTGATATAACTACATCGCTATATCACACCTCTAAATCAAAGTCCTGTATGATATCAACTATCATTAAGAATGTAAACTTGGTATTAAACATTAAGTGTAATGCCTAAAACAACCTGCTCACATAATATTAAATACTGACACTTGCTTGTTTCTGGTAGTAGCTCCTACTTTCCCCACCAGATAAAACCAAGCATTGAACCTGAACAGGACAAAACTTCCAGTAAGTAAGAAATTAACTGAAGTCACAGACTATATATCTTTGATGTATTTCTATCAATATCTAATTTTGGAACAGGTTTAAATCTGATCCAGATTCAATTACTCATATTTGCAATCCAAACTGTAAAATGCAGTGATATATTCTCTGTAATAACAAGATTAATAATCAGTATGATGCATGATAGATTACATTAATGTTAAGAAATCATTAAGTTTACAGATTTTATATCACAGACACCCATGGAATTCAGCTACCTGCAACAACTTAGCATTGCCTCCCTATGTGTCACAAAATATTTTATAACACTTTGGATTAGCCAAGTGAAATTCAGTGCTAAATGTAACATGACAACACCTGCAAAAGGAAAGCTTAACCCTTTACCCTAGTACAAAAGCTTTACGGTAGAGTATTTCTTTGTTGTATTACTTAACAGCTATCAATAAAATACTGTTAACATTGTCATAGTACTTATGTTCTATATTTTCCTATATGTCTTCCTGTTCCCCAGTACTCCTATCTGTGACTGATTGAAAAGGACACTAAAAGAAAAGAATGAGGATAATGTAAGTAATCTCTTTGTCTGATTAATACCCTCACTGTTGAAGTTCACCTCTTCACTGCTGTGTATACTCTGTGTCTGATTTGATTTATTTCGCAGATGTTTTACAGAGAAAGAAAGCATAGTTTTTCTTGATGTTATCTGTCTAACTTTGTGGCCTCCATTAATATTGTTCCTATTTTTAACACTTGGAAGGTATCTTTCCTGCAGTTAATTAGCTGTTTGGAAACAATGGGGCCAATTCAAATTGCCCTGGCAGATGGAGTTAGGGTTGGTCAGACTTTGGGTGTCTAAGCTCAGGAGGTCATTCAGATCACCTGTTGTCCATATCTGCCAGATCCTTGAGGAGTGAAAGTTTCAGACTGAGCTGTCAGTGCCAAAACCTTCATTGCAATTCTTATGTGAGTAGAGAATTCACTCCCTTCCACAGAAAACCTGAGGAGAACTAGTGCATTTGGTGTGTATATACTGTACACTAACACGTAAATGTTGAATTCAGACCAATATTCAGTCTAAATTATCTTTTCATTGAAAAGCAATGTGTAGACACACCTTTGGGACTTCTTACTACTAACAGCTGACTCCACTGTCCTAATACTCTTCGCCCTGGCTCAGAGACGGTGTTATGGCACTATATACACACACACACATATAAACCTCTATGCACACCCTCCTCCTGCCCCCCGCCCCTACCACGATGCTATTTAACACACTGCCAAGTGATTCTGGTTCTCTTTTGGCTGTGGTAAACAGACCAGACCAATTCTAACTCACGCCTGTAAGCCTATGCTCAGTCATTCTGTAAACCATTATTATACTTACCATACACACAGAAAGTTACAGTATAGAAGTCTCTAAATATCAGAGACCTGCCCCTCCTTTTAACGTTTTTAGTATTCCTCTACTTGAATATGTTTCTTGCACATCCCAGTTACAGTTCTTGTATTTGCTTCTGCTCCACTGTATTTAACTTATCTGATAGGTATAATATTTTTGTTGAATGGATTAAAATTTTATCTTCCCTTAATTCTGTACTTTCTTACTTAAACTCCTTTCTGGAACTTATACACGTGCTTTTTTTTGTTTTCTGTGAACACCTTGACATAAAGTATTTATTTTTATTTATTTCAGCATATTAAAAAAAAAAAAACCCTGAATATTTCCAATGTGTTGGCTAGTTGCCTTTGTCCATCTCTGTTTTTTAATATAAATGAACTTGGCCTGTTTTTCTTTACCTGTGGCCTTGTATTTGGATTTCTAATTGTTCAGCTGCTTAGCATGCATATATAACTGTTGCCTTGTTTGATGTCGGTTCCACCTCTCATTGAGGGTTTATATAAATTTTTGTTATTGTGTCCTGAAATGATCTGCTGTTTAGACATTTTAACAGGTCCTATTAACAGGATTGACTTTTTAGTTTTAAGTCTCTCACATGTTCCTCTACTTCTTTTCCCTAAAATACCCTTTAAACACTATTTTTATCTATTCAAAGCTTTATTACTCAGTATTTCTATCACCTTCATGAGATACACCAGACACAGGTAATGTTTTTGTGCCTGCCACTCTAAAAAGCACAGAAGTCTTTACCTCATCCTTCAGTTCAATTGCCCTGTAATACTTATTTATAAATCAAATTGTTGGCTGAGCCTGTAGCTGGCTGATACAGCATCTCCTGTCATTCTGAGGGCTGGTAAACTACAGCAACCACTTGATTACAACTACAGCAACCACTATAAAGCTTTTTCTTCCATTGAATCTTCTTGCAATATGTCCCAATTGCTTCTCATTTCTTACAAAAGCAGCAATAGTTTTACCCAAACCATTTTTGTAATAAAAACCCCAACAAATTTAAAAAGTTGTGTCCTTATGTTGCAAGCAATGAAACACATATCAAGTTAGAAGGTGAATGAGCACGAGCGATCCATGACATAGTTAAAAGGGAATGCCTTTAGCAGGGTTTGTTTCTCTTCTGGTGTTGAGCTCCCACTTGAAATACAACATCTCACCTGTATGTATTTATTGCTTATATGCAGTCTGGGGAATGTTGAAATAGAGTCAATACACCTCCAACAGCATGTGGAACAGTTTTTATGTTATTATGTGAAAGCTCCAGGTCTTGGGGCTGTTACAAGAGTTTGTGAAACTACATATTATGGGAATATTATAGGAAACACCCCTCCACCACCACCCCCTCTGGCTTCAAGAATTATATCAAAACCAATAAAAACATTCAAAAACAGAGGAACCTTTTCATTTTTGCTTGGTTCACTTAAATTCCTGCTTACTTTAGTAAACAGGATGAGAACTGTCAACAAACTTGAATGACTTGCTGTCATGATTCAGAGTCTGACAATCAGACAAATTCTGTTGCCTAAGCATATGTATTTGTGGCCACAAATTGTACTTACGCTGCCTGATGGTGTCCAAAACATCCTCACATTGCTGATAGATAAGAGAAGAAAGAACACATGCTATATCTGTACCACAGGCTGGAGTCCAAGCAGGTATTGCAAGTGTCTCAAATTATGTACGTATTTTGGCAGCTGCATACAGCCCAGAGTTTAAGCCATGTATGTATATTTTTAAACAAGTAGCTTTTAACACCAGAGGACCAATTTTGATCTCTGATCTTAATGTACTTCATAACACAAGTGAAAGAACCTCAGCTAAGAAACTACTTTTGTTTTTGCAATAACATGCCTTTTGCAATGATGCCTGACCTTGACTTAAAAGGTTTAAATTAATGAGAATACATCATGGTGCTAGATCAGTTATGCAATGATATATCACCTCCTTCTTAAAAACCTACTCTTGTCCAGTTTCAGCACCTAACTATGAAAGCTCATTAGGCCTATTTCTGCCAATTTAAAGAACCACCTGCCAAGAAAAAAAAAACAAAAAAACCCAAACCAAACAACAAATTTGCAGTCTATTCATTTCCAGGCCATCACCTTGATAGTTCAGACTTCCATGCATAAACGAAAGAGAGCATTATTTTTTTTCACAAGAAACATGCTGGGCTGTCCATATCTTGAATGAAAACACTTTGCATAGTGCTTAGCTAATCCTGGACATTAGGATCATCACTGGAGATAAATTAAGGACAAATTAAAGATTATATGCTGCATTAAGCAATCAGGATGACAAGCAATACGTAAAATGAAAGTAATTATTCATTAATTATAAAAATTTATAATTTACTAATTATAAAAACAGTCTTCATACACATTCTTGGCATTACTAATCACTTTTCATTAATTTTTAGTATTTGATGTGCAAAGGAATGAGGGATTAAAAATAAATTGGACAGAACTTGTATAGCAATTTAAACACAAATACTGTAAGTTTGCCTTGGGGACCTTGGGATCCAACTAATGCTTAATTACATTACATAAGAAATCAATGGAGCCTTCCAAGACCAGAACTATCCATTATTAATTTTTTACCCATTTTACTGCAACTGCATCGAGATGCATTATCATGTTAGACGTGTTTCACTTGCTAGAACAAAAGCGGCCCATAACAAATAGTTGACAGATTGGGAATATGACAGGAAGAACAGATAGAGAAAGATTGATAAATGGATGGTGGCACTGAGGAAGTGACAAAGCAGCATTAATTACAGTTTGGTTGGCCTGCAAAACCTGAATGGACATACATACATACATTACTTAATATGCCAAGCCACTGTCTGGAGGCAGTGCAGCAAGAGATTGGCTAAAAGTGTTTTGTTTCAATTTTTAAAGTAAAAAGGAACACTCTTTAGTCCTTTTTACGTAAAAACTTGGCAATAGCATCAAGTTTACAATACCTACACTTACGAAAGTGGTCCTACATGAGCTTAAGCAGTTGTTTGCTACATAACTGTGTTGAGCAGTCTGAGATATCTGCTGGCATCTGCCAGTCAGACCCTGAGGGACAAATTCTGCACTCAAAGTTTCTGTTTTCTGAAAGTCATAATGGTACAATTTTGAATATTTTTCACCAAGTGGAAACTACAACTACTTGATCTGTGGTTGAATATTTGCACTGAAAAGTTCTATGGTCCACCAGATTGCTAAATATTTAAAATTAAATTGTACCTTTCTGAAGGTGTAAGCACATTGTACACAAATACGTACACAAAAATCTGAAGAGAAACACAATCAAACTAAAGTTAATGCCGTAAAGTTTGCCTTTACCAGATTTTGGCCAAAAGAAAGAAAATATATTTCCATATCGGAATAAACTATTTAGTAATAAAGACAATTGTTTTTCTTAGTGATGGATGCAGAAAAACATGTGACTATTTATTTGATTTTACTGACATAAATGTATATTGCTTGTATTTGGCCTTTTTTCTGATTATACAGATTTTGAAAACCCAGAAGCTCCTTCTGCAGAAGGATATGTCCTATTTATCTAACTTAATTGTGTTGTTTAAAAACTAGTTTTAGGATCTGGACTCTAAGCAAAGTGCTGAATGTTAGAAATAAATCTATTCTGGGGGGCTCCCTCTTTTTACACACTTGCTGGACTGTAGCATACATTACCTCCTCTTTCCTGTCCATCAACACCTTGTTGCACCAAGCAATCTTCTCCTTTTGACACAGCACACCTACAGGGATGCCACACTCTCTTCAATCCAGAAACTCAGAGAAGACAAAAGTAAGGCTACTCCTCTAAGACTATGAGAGATGATCAACATTAAGACTGACTTACCCAATATAAAGTAGTAGCATCTACATTTGTACTTAGACTATGTTAAGAACACTGGTAATGACATACTCATGTTTACTTAAGTGTTACAAAGTCAGACTATCAAATAAAGGTTAGCTCAAACAAGATACAATAGCTTGCTAAACTTGTGCTTACACTCCTGTATTATAATAATTGCTTTTCTGCCAAGAACATTTACATAGAGTATAATTCAAGAACCTGAAACCTAAGAAAATGATAAAATTAAAGCAATACAAAAGGCATCGGTATACTGTTAACATACAAAAACTGTTCATAAAGGCAAGACTATTCCCTGGTTGAAGACAACCACACAGTAAAGCAGGAAATAAATACGTACAGATGTAAAAAAATTCCACATATATACTAGCTTTTACACAGAACAAATTGCTGCTTTTTCATGCAGAAATTCTGGGAAGATCATGGAGACTTCAGTGAACTCTGAAGGTAGCTAATCTGTCTGTTTTCCTGTGCTTATTTTGTGAGTGTAAGCATTCAGATAGTCTTACAGGTACAATCCTCACCATGGGTGTGAAATTCTGTGAATTTCTACTTCATTTATCAAGGGACCAAGTGCAGAGATTTATGAGGAGTGTGAGGAAATACTTTATACACAATAATTTTATAAGGAGTAAGGTTTCTACAAAGTTGTCTTTTGTCTTTCTTCAAAATCTAGCACTTAGATGAGTGAACAAACTCAGGAAATTACTTCACCCTATAATGTTAAATGTAAAAATAAACTCTATAAAGCAGAAGCAGATAAACAAATACAAAACCATAAACTGTTATGAGTAGCAACAAGGAGAATTTTACCTAATGTACATGTCTTCCTTAAAATCTATGGGAGAGAAAACAACAGCAAACCACCTTCTGATAACAAAATATTGTTGCCTGTCAATTAAAGGAAAAAAAAATATTTTATAAGCACTCCTGGGGTCCACATCCTGAGGCTCTGCATGAGAAAAAAATTCTTCTTACATTAGACAATTAAATACTTAGGGCAATAATAAAAGAAATGGGTCATTTTCAGTAGGCTGCATTTGCTCCCAGTTGTTCTTTTTACCTTGTCCGATACCCAGACGCAAACTAGATGTTAATAGTACTAGACAGCTGGACTCCCCAGGTTGCATCAATCCGGACACTATCACTGAAGGTGATGGAGCTTCAACGACTTATACAAGTGGGGTATTTTGCTCAGAAAACAGTGAAACTGGAAACTAAACAACTGTGTAGGCCACTTCTGAGTAAATACATAATTTTAGCTAAATATCTAAAATGGCCAGATGGATGAATGGTTTTATGATGGTGCTTAATGGGATACAATCTGTTTACTGTACCTAAAAGACAAATATAAAGCTAAAATATTTTCCAAGATGTGCATATATAACTACTTTACTTCAAATTAATTTAAAGCATGAATATTTATCAGAGTTTGTTCCTTAATACTTTAACTTGATAAACACCTACTCCACATTTCCTTGAAAACAGTATTAGAATTGTGTAAAACTTGAATCATGGCCAAGGTTAATTACCGTTTATATCAAAGCTCTTGAATAACACCTTTAGTATGTATGCATTGAAATTAATTAGTTTGGACTGAGCAAACTAGCAAAATACATTGAGCCTTCTGAATTATTTTAATAGTTTATTTTACTTACTGTTTGATAAAACAAGAGAAAATATCCAATGTCTTCAGAAAAGTTTTCAGATGCCAGGATCAATAAAACACTTATTTTATTCTCATGTTATTTCCTGTTCTTTGGTATTTTAATATAAGAATTAAGGAACTTAGTCATCACTTTACTAGAAGCCCCTTGTAAGGAAAAGAAAAAAAGAACCAAATCCTCACATCCTCTGGTTTCCTACAAAGTAAAAATCAACCAGAGTTCATGTTTTAAGAAGGAATAGTACAGAATATTCATCCACTTTACAGGAAACAGAGTAGAGAACTGACTGATGCCATAATGTAACAGTGAGGACCACTCCACAGGTGAGCAGCAACAAAAATATTTTGGTTTTTAAATCTGGTTTTAAGTCTTGCAGTCCTGTTCACCATGTCATCAGGTTACAAGAGTTTTACATGGACAAAGGCAAGTATCAGAGCCTTGACTACTCACTTTTGAACAAGTTTGTAACTGCTTTAACTCACCTTAGTGCTCTTAGATCTCCTAGATAAAATTCTCGAATTAATCTATAAACAAGCCAGCTAGACAAGGAATGCAATGGCTGTTTAACACAGTATTGCCTTTCACTATGGGATATTAATCCGATAAAGGATTGGGGATTTTGTGTTCTAGCGTTTGTTATTCAGTTCTGGAGAGTAATAAAGTAATAAATGTTTTGACAAACCCATGGGTACCCAGGGAAGGGCAGTGGAAAGACCCTGCACACCAATCTTTGTAAAATGTTTTGTGCACTTTGGAACTTCTAAGACTTTGTTTACTTAGTAATCAGAAGACTTGTGAACAAGATGCAATTGGTTTTTTCAACAGTCTTTCATGAGGACTCACACCAAACTACTTATTTCCAACTTGAAACACGATTTCTGAGACAGCATGAATATTTTGCAAGCCTGTGTAATTTTCAGTAACCGTTCTGATCAGAACTAGAAAGGACAACACAAAAATATTCAAAACATGAAATACTTGTCTGATGTTGGATAAGTTTTCAAATTCTCCAAGAGTTTCTACATATAATCCATATGATCCCAGAACCTTTGAGGTTGGAAGAGATCTCTTGAGATCAACTAGTCCAATACATGCAGCTCAAGCAGGTCATTTAGAACAGGTGGCCCAGTATCATGTCCAGCTGGATCTTTAACATCTCCACAAATGGAGACTCCAAAATCTCCCTGGGCATCCTGTTCCAGTGTTTGGTCACCCTCACAGTGAAAAAATGTTTTCTTGTGTTCAGAGAGAATTTCACATTTTTCTAGTTTGCGCCTATTGCCTCCTGTCCTGTCACTGAGCATCAATAAAAAGATCCTGGTTCTGTCTTCTTCAGACCCTTCCTTTGGGTATTTACACGCACAGGTAAGAGCCCTGTGAGCCTTCTTCTGGTTGAACACCAACTTTCTCATTCTTTCCTTGCATGGTAGGTAGATGCTTCAATCCCTAGATTGTCTTCTTGACCTTTTGCTGGACTCTTTCTTGTTCAGGGGAGTCCAGCACTGGACACAATAGACTTGATACAGAGTCTGTAATTCAGTCAAGACATTTTAAAATGATTTAAATAAATATATAAACTCCTACAATTTACCCTCAGATTTAAGTGTTTCCCAGGTCATCATACATGTCTAGCTCTATTTTCTGTGAAATTCCAGGACTTGAATTCTTTTCTTAATTAAATGGGGCTGGAATTCTTTCCTCTATTCAGAACAGAACTGAATGCCCTGTAATATCTTAAGTGTCAAGAAGATGTAGGTTTTTCCACTAAAGTGGAAATATTACACCCAGCTGAAATTCTTTGTCTGTAGTTTGTTTTGGTTTATCATTTGGTAGGTCATGTTTGAACTGTATTTTTACTTACACATAGCTCTCTTAAAAGATAATTTTTTTTCCACCTAGTCCTGTCTCACTGACACCAAAGTAGACAAGCAAAATACCCTTGTTGTTCTCAAAGTACAAGGTCTGTAGGTGACACTGAAAGCTAGAAAGAGTAAAGGTAGGATGACAGAATAAAAGCTTGAGAAAATAGATTACATTGTGCATTCATCACTTTACACATGCCAAGAGTCCTGGTCTTCTGTTTGGGAATGTACTTAAAATTCTGAATTACAGTAGCCATGTGCAAGTATATTAGATACGCGAGTTACTATACACAATAGATTTACAGTATGGGTGGGGGAGGATCAGATCCTCAAAAGCTGAAGGTTTACGATAAAATGCAGGGATGTAAATTCTGAGGAAACCTGGAGAAAACATGTTTCCTCTTGTATGCGTGCTCTGATATAAAATAGCGATTTAAATTCTAATACTGTGAAATCCCTGTCTCAGCCATATCAGAAGCTTTCCAATATCTTGCCCCCAATCAGCTTACTAGCATTAAAACTTCAAATCAGCTTGACTTCAGATAGTATCAAGTGAATCAACTGGAACATTTAGCATTTCCACTTGGAGTGCCTGGTTTTAGGTATTTTAATCTTTTTAGTGCTGATACAGAGAGACATAGACATTTGCTGTACATATAAGGAAAATAAAAGAGAGCATGCACGACAAGTTCCAGCCATTCTTAGTTTGAAACAACAAACTCGTAAACCCCTTTTAGCCAACATCTGCAGAGGAAAGGCGTAAAAGCCTGTCAGCCAGAGCAGTCCCTGCAGGTGCCTTTCAGTATTTTCAATCACTGTAACATGCTGCCATCTACTGGAATATATTTAATTAAATATTAAAGCCTGCATTGTGGCTGCCCAGCAAGAATGGAAATCCTGTTGTTGTCAATGAAAATAAAAAAAAAAAGTCCTTTGATATTTCAAGATACCTCTTGTTGGTTCTTAAGATCAGTGATTATACAATTTGCATAGGATGAATGATTTCTGACTGTAGAATAGTAAAATATGAAGAAATAAAAGAAAACTTTACATTCATTTTTATCAGAACATAATTTAAAATTTAATAAATGACACCTTCATTAAGAAATTATTTGATGCCTGTTAAATTTGAACTTTCTTCAAACTGAAGGATATATATCCATCTTTTATAAAGGCAACTTAACCACTGTGATTGACCATCAAATATTTAGATAGTCAGAGTCACTATTTTGTAGCTAGTTAGATAATGAGAGCCAGCATCTTGCAGAAGTCACTGAAAATGACATTTTGAGTAAATTGGAAGTCACTAAGTGGAGAATGGATGGACTTTTTAAAGATTACTTAATTGGCACAGATATAGCACTAAACTGGTCCAGCTTTGTTTCTTTCTTGTGAAGAAAAAGGGAGGTAGTGTGGTGGAGGTATTCCGGGCCAGCTCATCAGGAGACCAGAGGCACTGCAGCCATGCTGTTCACTTGCTCCCTTTTATGAATGTATCTCAGTGAGTTCTTGGACCTATTAAGGAATGATGTTTGCTTCTTTCATGTCATAGACAGAGTGTGTCAACAGGGCAAAGCAACCATGTTCTTTTCCATGCCATTACAGTCTTTGCATTGCTCCGGGCAAAACCAGTCCCTAGGCCGGTATGTGTACATACAAAGATAAATGTAAAAGAAAAGGATTTTGTGGATTGGAACAACATATAGTTGTTTATAGACACCTGCTTTAAGCCTGGGGCTATTAGGAATATCTAATATTTTCTCTTCTTAAAGCAACTGGACAACTAACATTGCACATACTTAAAATGAATTTTAACAACACACACAAGTTTAAAAATATAGCACAGACAGATTCGTTAATGTCTAGTGTGCATTATTAATTGCTTTAGAAAGGATTCTGTGTTAGATGCTCATTAGCCTGTAAGGTGCAACGTTTAACTACGTAATACAGTGTCAATTAGTTACTTATTAAATGTCAATCATTTAGCAATTAAGTTAAACTTACCCAAGCATTACAGACCATAAACCTAAGAAAAGCAAAACTGAATTTCAGAACTAAACCAACTGTGTATCCAATACACTTGCTTAAAAAACATGACTAGGATAAAATAATGACAGTTTTAGAGAAGATATAAAACACCCTGGGAAAATCTTCAGTTTTGGTGTTCTAGATTTCTGCTTTACCATTATGATAGTGAAAGCCTACATACTGTACTTGCTTGTGTCACAGATACTTTATATATTGTTTAGGTTGGGATCTGACCATCTGCTTCATTTAGTGATCCTCTAATTCTATATTATGTTTAGCTGATGAAATAAGTAGCTGAATCGATTTTGTTAACTGCTTTGAGGACACACAGGTTTGGTTTTTCCCGCTTAAGCAAAAGACATACAAATAGTTGAATTCCTGCCTTTAAAAGAACACACTAACTGTTCCCACAGCTTACAAACTAGCTTAAATATTTACTTTGAAAAGATGCAAAAATACAACAAGAAATCCACATGTACAAAGGCTTTGTCAGATAGTTACTTAATGGGAGGATGTTTGCTCAGGAAAATTTGGATGTTACCTCTGTTATCAATGTTAGTAATTATATTTTTGAAATTTATTAATCTTAATAAAAATCTAGAAAAGGGGAATTTACGCATAAAGAAAATAAGATCTCTTTTGTCATAAAAGAAAAAATACCCCAAAAACTCTTATTCAAAGGCAGAACATCTAAGTTTTTTAAAATACAGTGAAAGTAAAAATTGAGAGATAGTAAAAAAAACACATTTATATTTCTGAAATTATTCAAGCAGTCAGTGCTTTATGTATCTATGAGGAACATGTCTGGGAGCAGTCCACCTTCTGCTGCTTTTAAAGCAAGATTGGAAACAGTCAGAAGCATTAAAGGAGCCTGTTTATTCCAGTTGCAAGCAGTCTATATCTTAGAGTAAATTACTGACCTACATGCAAATTAAAACTGATTGAAAATATTGCATAATTAACTCCATAATATAAAGCATTAATAAAAAGAATGACTGCAAGATCAGAAGAAAAACAAAAGAGTTGCATGTCTTTCATACAAAAGGGAGATACAATTCATGTACTGGGCAGTTCTGAACCGGTTGTAAGAAATGCAACGGGATTCAGATGCTGCTGCTTCTTCATTATCATAGAGAGTTACTGAGCTTTTTCATCCTAACCGAGATTAGGTAACTCAGCCCAAGGAAATAAAGCCTAGATTTGCTCCAGTACTTCTGTGTCTGATCATTACACCAGTAAATCAACAACCGTCTTTCACACAGTACAAAAAAACCCCACCACAACAACAAAAAACCCCAAAACAAACAAACCCCCCCCCCAAAAAAAAAAAAAAAACAAACCTGCACCCTTGAAATGCCACATAAGTTATCCCAGTTAACTCTGCCACATTTTACCAAAGTGCTAGTCAGTGACACCACACCCACCCATTCTCTGGTTATTGGTGTAGACAACTAACGTGATTTGTCTTTTTCTGAGCATTGATTCTTCCTCTCTTCCTGTGCAAGTCCTGCTGACGCTCTCTTCAAAGCGAGTGAAGTTAGTGGACTGGATACCTTCATAAGCTGAATTCAGACCGGTCAGAATGGTCATATTCCCGAGTGATAATGGATTTCAGAGATGCTTTTACTGTATGTTTGATAACAATTTCTGGGTTCCTCTGTAAAAGCCCTATGGAGCTGGAAAACAAAGTGACAACCATTTAAAATTTTAGTAAAAATGAGTAGTAGCTTTAACATTTTCATCTTCAAACCTTCCTTAAAAATAACCTTCAGAACATAGTTAAATATATAACTCAGAAAATAAAATGAAAGCCATAAAAGTCCACAGAAAACAAACTGCTAGGCATAACTGCTGTGGCCCAGAAAGAACATGATGTGGAAGATGAACATCTTAAATGCAAATACAAAGCTAACAGGTGAATGAAAGAAACATGGCCAAAGGATCTGAGCAACGATTGTGACATATCTCGCTAAGGTGTTTGCAAGAATAATAAGAATAGGCTAGTTTTCTTTACAGACTGAAAAATTTCACAAGTCAGCATTTGCAGTCCTCCAACCCTTGAACTTATTTGAATGGATTGTCCCTGTGAATACTGCAGTGACAGATGTTAGATATGTTTACACTTCCATTATTGATATGGAGAAGAACAATACACTAAATATTAACTGAATTAAAATATTGCCTTAAATTGAGGCCTTCTTTAAACACCTCCAGGATATAAAAAGGTGAGAAATATTACAGGCAACAGCAAAATGAGCTAAAAAATGTTATACTAGAACTTGAAGAAAAAATAAACAGACAAAATATGTCATTTTACATATTTCTATTTTAACATGTTAGTTATTATGAACTGCCTACAAAAAATAGTGACAATTAATGACCTAAAACTTATTAGAAAATTCAAATTAGGCACAGGATTTCAAAGTGGTCTGACAATACTGACAAATCCCCTTCCATTATATTTACTGATATGTCTGACAACTTTTCTGTAAGTGTCAGTAGAATCAAACACACAAAGTAACAAATAAAAACAAAACCATAGAGGCTGAGATTAAAATAATAAAATAAATATAACCCAGGTAAAGTATTTCTTCTGCTGTCATAATTTACTGTATGCCCTGTCTTTCTTGGAACTGAAATAATATAGTTGCAACCCTGATGTGAATAACCTAACAAAAGAGTGTGGAAGTCCAGAGAAAAAGAATAAACTGAAACAAAGCAGCAATGGTAAAAAATTAAAAAAAAAATCATATTTTATAAAGGTCTTCTTGTTTAAGTATGACAGGTTAGTAGGGATATTGTAACTAGTGGGAATAGTCCTGAAAAAAATATTAAAGTTCAACTTAAAGCCATTTGGAACATTTGTTCGGATAAGATTTGTTAACAAAAAAGGGGCATGCTTACATGTCTATTATTTGTATGAGGCCAGAGTAAAGAATACTGCAAGAAATTTTCACAGTTCATCTTCAAGGTTAATTGTCAAAGCTCATGTTGAAGATCATTTGGGCTGCCTGCAGTCAACAGCAAATTATTTCTAAACAATATTCTTCATTTTTGATATACCAGTTAATTGATGAAGCAAGTTTCATTACCACTAGCTCTTCATGACAAATAGTTGTTTTAAATCAAGCCAAGTCATTACTGCTTGACTTGAACAGTCTGTGAAGCATTTTTTACTCTCATGGCAGAGCTGAGAGTTCATTTTAGAAGACAAAGAGAAACAAGGATGAATTAGTGAATTTCAATACTGTTTTTTTCAGAACCTGTTCTATTGTTTTCACATACATTAACACATTCATCCTCTCAGCAAAACTTACAAGCAAATGTGTTTTAATCTATTTTTGAAACAATTTTCTGAATCCTGCAAATGTACCACCTGTGGAAGGATGTGTTGCAGATCCATGAACATAGCCAAACTCTGCTGGATCATTAACTGCAAGACCCATAAAGCTAGAAGAGCCTTCATAAGGTATCTTGTCACATCATACCGCAGCCCTCTGGGGAGCAGATTATCCTCTTTGCAGTGGCAGCACTATATGCAATAGAAGATCCTTTCCTTTTTTCATTAATGTCACTATGCCTTGCTTTATCTCTTTAAATTGAACTACATTTAAATCCCCTTTATGCTTCCTTATGTGACAAAAATGCAATTAGTTTCAAACCAGTTGCAACAAAATCAGCTCCACATAAATCAGCTAGGCATCTCCTGAGTCCAGATACATGCCCATATGGGCCATAGCATAGAAATTTTAGTCAGACAAGGTTTTCCTCCTTACTACTTTAATTTATCAGGACAAATAACAGTTTTAGCTTACTATAAACAAGAAATTAGCTTATATTTAACCGAGTCAATTGGTGTTCAAACTTCAAAATAAAGAACTCCTAGTCACTCAGAAATAAGATTCCGGCAGTTCTTTCTTTCCCATTTTCATTAGCACACTTGATTTTAACTTGTTACCCCATGAAATAGCTGACAGCTTCAATTCTGGGTGAGCTGAACCCTAGTGGATCAGTCAGAGAGACAGAAAAAATAATTGCTTAAACTCTGGGATACTTTTGTATGCAATAGTTAACTGTTCACTAGAAGTTAATTTTCTTTGAAGAACAAAAGAAACATAACTAAACAAAGGACTTGACACATTAGGGACCTTAACAAGCCAGATTGGAGGTTATTTTTTAAACCGCAAACTGCTGTGCAGTAAGACATGCTTCCAAGGTAGCTGGTAAAAACAAATATAATAAGAAGGATATTTTATGTAAAACAGCAGGACTTCATTTAGTCACAAGTTTAAAAGGCAAAATTTTTTGGATTGGTTGGAAATAAGGAAGCAAGTTCAATTGTTACGTTGCAGTAAAATCAAATGCAAGCATTCTTTTCTCATGGTACTTTTTTGAATTACAACCAAGCATAGCTGGAACTGCAAGAAATAGCAAAATTTTGAGCTGTTGAGTTTACTTAGATACTTCCTATCATCTGTTGACTCCCAGAGACAAGAATTGAAAGAACTTCATCTCAGCAGGCACAGTGTGCAGGAGGGACAATGGCAAACAAGTTCAACATGTGAGAATCATGCACACTGAGTTCCTGGGGAGTGTTCATAGCTGCATCGTTTCTGGAAGATTGATTAACTGTGGGAAATGATAAACTGCCTGGGAAAATGCATGCTGTGGAGGCAGAATTTTCAAAGATATATTTCCGACACCAAAGAGACTACCTTACCACAGAAGTGTATTGCTGCTCCAGAGAAAGCAAACAATTCTGTTTGGAGATCACATACACAGAGTTTTGCTCTTGACAAAACACAGAGGGAGGAAGCTATGGCCAGACAATTAATTTCTGTTTTCTTGCCCTGCTAACTTTTACTTTTTTATCAAAACCTGATCATTATTTCAAAGAAGCATCAGTTATGTCATTTACACAAAGGGACTGCACATTCCTGAATCCACATAGATTTGCAAAGTAATGCTGATTGGACAATAGAGAGGAAAGAGAAAAGGAAAGAGAATTTTAGCTTTCAGTTGTATAACCTTCAACTTTCTTTGTAATCAAGAAGGAATAATATTCTTTCAGTTTCTATTTAAAATGCCTGATAAAATTTCGGAACTTATATGCCTATATTCTGTTTCTCTTGAAACCCTTCTTAGTTATTTTAACCCATAGGAAATATTATTATAAGAACAAAATAAATAGTGGATTATCAGATCTCTTTTGATACATCATTTAAGCTTGTATTTCCCCCAACCATAATAATCCTGGCAGCCTAACAAATATATCAATGGAAACACTGTTATTCTCTGGCACCATTATAGTTTTAATATCTCTTAAGATTACATTGATTGTAAAATAAGAAATATAGGGTTGGACAGAATCACAGGCAATCATTTAAAAAATTGTCTTCTACTCAAGCAGGGTAAACTAAACCTAGATCACCTACAGAATATGTTCTTATCTAGTTGCATATACAAACATGATTTCTCATTCTACTTGTACTTTCTTTTTGTATACTAACATCATCCAATTATAGTAATCTTTTGTCATACATAATGTTTTTTAACCTCCGTGGTGGGTTAACCTTGGCTGGATGCCAGGTGCCCACCAGGCCCCTCTATCACTCACCCCACAGCAAAATAAAGGGAGAAAATAAGATGAAAAACTTGTGGGTCAAGATAAAAGCAGTTTCATTAAAGCAAAGGCCAAGGTCATGCACAGAAACAAAAACTAAACAAAAATGTTATTCTCTACTTCCCCTCAGTAAGCGATGTCTGGCCACTTCCTGGGAAAACAGAGTTTCAGTGGGGGTAGCAGCTGCTCCTGGAGACAAACACAACTCCGCCCCCCTGCCCTTGGCTGTTATGGCTGAGCTGATGTCACATGGTATGGAACAGCCAATCCGGGTCAGCTGTCCTGGCTCCGCCCCCTCCCAAGCTGTGTTATAAACCCCCTGCTGGCTGCCAGGGTGATACTTAGTGTGGTGAGGGCTGCTGTGGGGATATAAACCTAATAGAACTTATTGCTCTCTATTTTTCAAAAAAATAAAAAATTATAATCAGGATATTTATTAACTGAGGTGGCTTTCATAGCCAAGATTCAAGATGAGATTTTTATCTACTGTCTTTATCAGAATGGAGATAAATATCCATTGAGAATCCCTGTTGATTTTATCTCTTATATTTTTATTTCCTCTTCCTGTGTTGTGCCCTTTTTGTTTTAATAACTCCTGGGTTCAAAAACTGTGATGCCCACCAAGTTATGCGATTCTGTGTGGACACAGTAAGAGAAACTCATTTCAAAATTAATAAAGCAGGTAAAAGGTGAGAAGTAAAAGAGAGATAAGTCACTTAAATAACAGAGGCCATAAATTAACTCAAGTTTTTTAACACCTGGTGTTTTAACTTTGCTGCTTCTCAATTTTGTTTCTCAGTTCTAAGTTGAATTAAAACCTTTCAAATAGAGCCAGGTTTGTTAATTAAACAGAAAATGAAATAATATACAAGTTGAAAAAATAATAAATATTTTTGTTTCCAAACGAGTTTAAACATGTTGCAGACTGTTTATTTTTGTCATTTCTCTGATTAAGTTGTCACTGTGGTTATAGACAGCTGCTGAGCAGCTCCCCTATTTCATGATCGTGATTATCATTTGTAACGTGACCAGCCTTCAGAAGTGTGTTACATCAGAAGCTCATATTCTTTCCAAAATGAAGTCAAATTTTGAAGATTGTCAAATACCAATATCTGGAAACTAACAAGTGAAAAAACATTTTGGAACAAATACACTATTCACAGCTTATATTGCAGAGTTTATTACAACAGTCATACATAGAGGTAATTAAACTATTTTCTGGGTAGAGATTTTTCTCTAATTTATGCTGGAAATGTTCTTTCAAACACAGATTTGCTCTTTCTTGTAACCAATTTAGTTTGAGACGGTGCTTTAAGTAAATTATTTTATGAACATACAACTAAACTTGTTTGGAAAGTTAATAGTTTTCCCAGAACTATGCAATGACTATTAGGGAATTTCTATTAAGAACGCCACCATTAAAGAATTAAAAAAAAAAAAAAAAAGAATATACTTTTCCAGCTTTCATGAACTCTAAGATTAACCATGTTTAACTGGAAACTGATTGTTAGCAATTCCTTAGCAGCACTTCAGATTCATTAAGTAATTAATCATACATTGTGGAAAAAATCATTAATTTCTAAGGAAATAATTTTTTTTATTTTGATTTTTTAAAAATAAATGTTCTACATGACTAGCTAATTCGTTAGAACACAAACTGAAGCAAAACCAGGATAACCAACAAAATACTAGTAATATTACAAACGGATCTTAGTGTTTATACTATTGCTCAGAAACAGAGTAAATGGTGCATATACCCACTTGTCTCACATTATCTCCATATGGTTTCTTTGTTAAGTAACCATTTTAGAGGGAAGAGAAAATTAAGCTAGAGTTCATCTCGGGCACCATAGAGTGACACTAACCTATTACTCCTTTACCCCCTCCCATCATTCACCACCTGTTAAGTTGCAAGACAGCTGCAATCTCATTTGGACACAGATTTCCAGTAACTACATTTCTGTAAAGTTCTAATTTACTTCTCTGATTAGATTTTAATGTAAATGATGTGCTTTTTTAGTAAATACAAATAGCAATTGTTGGCCTGCAGACTTTCGTAATCTATGGTCATTATTGTACAGAGGGCTTACTATATTAAATAGAGAGCAACAGAAAACCAGAATATAACAGAAAGAAATATAACAATGTATAAAAATTTAATTCTTCTGAAATTCAGCTCAATTAAATACTTATGCTACTGTGATTATTGATGGTGTTTAAGCTTATGAAAATGCTTTAAAAAAATTTCTTATTTCAGTTTACAGAAATAAATTGCAACAATTGATGATAAAGTTTATATACATGAAGTAAGGGAAATGATGCCGTAAATTATTTCATAAAACGAACAAGCAAACAGAGTACGTCAGTATGGACAATACTAAATTCAGGACCAAAGCAAGGAGTGCTGTTTATGAAGCCTTAGAAAATTGCTAGGGTGAAAGTGATGTAGAAATACTGTAGTGTGTTCTGTTGTGCTCAATTTCTTTGGGTGGATCAACAGCTGGGAACAACTGAAAACAGAAGCAGGGACAATTAAGTATTTGAAAACTGTTTACAGTCAGACAATCCACATGACTGATTTACTTAACGTGACAAAGAAGAATTTCTGAGGTGGTTTGACAACATTCTGTGAGCACTTTTTCTGAGGAAGTGAAATACATTTAAAGATGTATTTAATTCATAAGTGTACAACAAATACCAGCAACAGAGAAAGGCGTTCAGTCTGGAATTAAGGTGGGTGTTTTAGCAGCGATCTTCACTGTAAAAACCGACAAAAAATTATAACATACACATTTCTGGGAATTTTAAATCAACAATTAAGATACGTTATAAAGAATTGTATTAGATTAAAAAAAAATAATAATAGATGCTCTGAAATCTTATTACCTATATCAGAAGAGAGCTAAGGCAGAACCATCATAACAATTCCCTCTGCCTTTAAAGCATTTTCAAAGGTGGAAAATACTTGCCTAAATGAAGTATATGAATATAAGTTCTCAATATTTTTTCTACATATCAAACTAAATATTTAAAAACATATGAATTTATAAAATGACATGGTTGTGTAAATTGCTCAAATTTTATGATTTTAACAGAAAGCATACAGTAAAAACACTTTTCATAACTCTTTTTCTTAAAACTTGGTAAGGTTCATGCCATGCAAGGTCAGAATATGCTAGTATAACCATTCATTGTATAGTGTTGCAATGTCTCAGAACAAGCAGTAGGATGAAAAGGAGGTAAAGATTCTGGACTTTTTTATTCCACGTAAACCAACAGTCTGTTATTTTAATTGTGTATTTGAAAATAAATCTAACTTTCTAAATTTTCTGGAAAATAAAGGATTTTGTAAAAAATATATACTTATGAGTTGGCACTTTAAATTTCCAATAAAATTCTACAAACCTGCTTCATAGCTAGAGAATATGGCATATCTTTAAATATATACTACTAGGTGACCATTTAAATATGAATAATATGTATCAAATGAAATACACATTGTTAATATGCATTTTGTAAACTATACATTATGATAGAATAATTTCATAATTTCTCATAGAGAAAATTTTATCAAAAGTTTTAATGTGACTACTGTTTTTACTTGAAGCTGTTAGACTTTTAAAATTTTTCTCAAAGAACATTTTTTACTCCCAAGGTTGTGGAAAATTGAGCTAGAGAGGTCCTTTAATGGCCACCCTTTCCTACTTTGCCAACTGAGAAGTCATTTTTCGTACTTCTTAGTTGGGCACTACAGGGCATAGTTGAGCAAATTATAGTCAGAAGTCTTTACTGTACCACCCTTTTCTCATGGCAAATTGAAGC
>NW_010123494.1:33768-38847 GCF_000699245.1 Pterocles gutturalis
CACCTCTGATACTTCCATCATCACTGAACCCCTGTCTACAGATAACAACCCAGCTGACTGGGCTGGTTTTGTCTGGGACAGAATTAATTTCCTTCATAGTAGCTAGTATGAAGCTATGTTTTGGTTATGTATTGAGAACAATGTTGATAACATGCTGGTGTTTTAGTTGTTGCCAAGCAATGCTTACATTAAGCCAAGGACTTTTACAGCTTCTCATGTTGCCCCTGCCCTCCCAGCTTCTTCTTTACAAGAATCTGGGAGGAGATGCATCCAGGACAGCTGACCCAAACTGGCTAAAGGGATATTCCATAGCATAAGACACCAGGCTTGGTATATAAGATGGGGGAGTCAGCTGAGGGGTGTGGTTGCTGGACAGGGACTGGCAGGATGTTGGTTGGTGGGTGGTGAGTAGTTGCACCACTTGTTATTCCTTTTTTGTTGTTGTTGTTGTTGTTTTCCTTTTCATTACAATTAATTATTATTAGTAGTAGTATTTTATTTTATTTTAACCCTTAAACTGTTCTTATCTCATCCACAAGTTTTCTTACCTTTTTCCTCCAATTATCTCCCCGATCCCACTGGGGTGGAGGGAAGTGAGCAAGCAGCTGTGTGGTGCCTAATTGCCAGCTGAGATTAAACCACAACACCGACTAATAGACAGGACTGACTTTTTATACACTTACCATGTGGGAGAACAACTCAGCAAGTCATCTTTTAAAACACATAGCAAAGATTATTTTTTATTACTTTGGAAGCACTATTTCTAAATTTACTACATATTGAATTTATATCTTATGTTTATTTGACATTACTGTAAGTTGCATGTATATACAAAGTAGTTTTGAGTAAGCTTTTTTCAAATTTAGCAACTGAAATGAACATACACTGAAATAGAAAGTTAATTATTGGTCCTACCCTCCAGTCTCTAGTTAGGCAGCACTCCCACTGAGTTGGAGTGAGGAACAGAAACTAGTTATTTTACTTAAAGTTATTTTTTAAATACACTATCTCCTCCTTCCAATTCCTATTATTTTTAATGGAATGCTCATGAGAAAGTTACTTTAGAAGTTATATTTTTAAGGCTTACTAAGATTCATAGTAATTGTTCTTTCATGTGTTCAATCTGAAAACAATCTTTTACGACAGATATTAAAAGGTTGAGTCATAGGTATTACAGTATGACTATTGAAAGAATTAATTGCTTCATCCATTAAAATATTTAGTATTCATACTATACCTCTAATTGTGTTTCTACTTTATATTTTCATGCACTTTATTCGTGTATGTTTAAACTAAGTCTATTCCTTGTTTGCAGGGTGCCTAACTTCATCAGTGTAAGAAAGATTTTCTTCTGCTGTTTAACTCTCCACCAGGTTGTGTCAAATCCTACATGAGCCTTATAGTTAGGTACATATCTTGATTTTCAAACAATCAGTTTTACTGTGTTGAATTAATTCACCCTTTAAATATGAACAAGACCATCTCTTTTCACACAAACCACTGAAAAATCCAGAACTGGATGTGTAACAACTGTTAAGAATTTAAAGCACTATCTCATGTTTAAAATTAAAGTGTTAACTCCTTTTTCTGTTTTAAACTACAGCCTTTTACTTCGTGGAATGTGGATGCAAGCACTCTGTTAAGCATCACAGGTGCTCTTTAAGGAGAGACTTGAAGACCTAGTAAGACTCTTGAGAGTAATACAAAGAAAATTTCTGAGTTCTGCTGTTTCATTCAAATTATAACCAAGGCTCAGGGGTGTGGTACTTGACCAAACACCTTATAGTTTATGTGAGCTAAGAAAAGAACAACTTATACGCAAAGCCAAGAATCTATTGGTGGTCTAATGAATGTCCTTACAGTCTTATCAAAGAATAATTATTAATCTAATTAAAATGATACTACTACTTACAGGACAAATTATCCAACAATGTTATCTTATTCCCAACAATAATGCATTTAAAAGCAATACACCGAAGCCTTGGTTCTACACTTTCACTTCCACTACCCCTCAGTGTTCTGTGGTCAATGGTGACAATTTTTATCACTAAGAAGATTTGGGGTTTACAGTGAGTCCTCAGCATCCCAAGTTCTTTGCTGGGAGGGGCATGACATTGAAGCGGGAAGTCTCCTCCTCCTTGCATTGATGTTCTTTTGGGGTTACTTTTACACATTTGCTAACATGGTCCACTTACTTTCCTTACCGATCCTTAAAGCCCATGTTCTATTCAAATTTTACTGTATAGGGTGAATTTTACTTAGGTTGGACACTTTTCCCTTGTTCCCTTTCTTACCTTCAAAACCAGTTTTGTCAATGATAAAAACATTACTTGACCGCTGATGATTTGTGTTTATACCTCTGATATGCTGAAGTTAACTGGTGGTTGTCCTTTCAAGATCGCTGATATCAGCCTTTAAGATGTTACTGATAGCGTAATGTAATGTGTTCTTAGCAGATTTTAATTAGGTATAAGAACCTATACACATACAGGTATTTATATAACTACCTAAAATGCTTTGCTAACTCTCTGCTGTTAATATCTGTTAGGTATGGCAATATCACTGCTATGTTATCAAAATTACTTTACAACGCTGACTTGGGTCTATGACTTAGCTGTTCAAAATATGACTTCTAGTTTTATAGTAAAATGCTTTTTTTTTGTGCTGGAGTTACATCACTGGCTTGCCAGAGGCCTTGTGTTTGAAAGCGGGCTACCAAGTAATGCCCAGAATTTGAAAGATATATGTTATAAAGGCCTCTTAAGGTTTACAGTACCCACTCATCCTGAGATCTGTAAGCTTGGCCGGACCAGTTCCACCCATTATTTCATGGAAACTTTGTGAATTTTCTTGTCTGTTCACTGAGTTTCAGCAGATTTTCCTCCCCATGACATATATCAGCTGCCTTCTGATTTCCAAATATATGACAGTTTTGGTAACATCCTGTAAGGTAAAGCAGAATGACTGGTTCTTTATTTAATCAGTAACCTTGATTCCTTCCCTGTTTTAAGGATGTGACACACTATTATTTTTCCATTGACTGTAGTATGATCTATCTTCAACAAAGTTTCACGCATAAGAGGTTCTATAAGTACACACCACTTACTTTTATCCAGATGCTTCCTCCAGTATATAACATCCTGAAACCTACTCTTTTCACAAAGATAATAGAAAATAAAAGGAAATGTAACGCTCACAACATGGTCTCTAAGAATATGGAACTTGTTATGAGAGATTCTGTGTCTTGAAAGTCCCCTGAACTTTTCAAGTCCTCTTTTAAAAATTCCTGACTTAACCAGAAAAACGTGACAGAAGCTTGTGGGCAGTTGAAGAAACAGGTTTTATGCCAAAAAACCTGCCTAAGTAGATACCAGGTGCACACACATACTTCTTACTCTATTTTCCTCTTGTTCTATTTATCCTTCTTTATAACAAAGTGACATTCTATTTAGATCAAAGTTTTAGGAGCTGTGTGTTTACATTAAATATTTAAATCTGTCTGTATCAAGTAAACTCAACTTGACCTTCCGCACTACTGAACATCAACACTTTAAATGGAGTTGCTGGTGCTCAATGTCTTTAAAAACAGTATTGTAAATCAGATTAGGCATTCAAATTTAGGGATTTTAATTAATAATGACTGACTGTGTTGACCTTTCCCCCTTCTCTAGTACCTATAATTTACATTTTCATTATTAATTTATTGTTTGCACTCCTGCAGAACCTACTTCTCATTTTTTATTCCCAAAGATATTGTATATCAGTACCTTGTATTTAAGAACTTTTTGCACCTTTTTATCTTGTTATGATTATTATTTTTTCTTGTTATATTTCAGATTTCTTACATTGTTATGGTTTTTTTTGTCTGAATAGTTAAAAAGAAGAGACTGTAAGAGAAATCAGAAAAATGTTTTTTTTTTCCCAGAACTTTGTTTTGGAAACCGCAACAGGATGATTAGCAAAACATTTTGATGCATTGGTACAGTGGTCCTTTAATTTATAATTCAAACTTGAACACTAGGTGCATTTTCTAGAAAAGCTGAATTTCAACCAGAGATGAATAGCAAAAACGTTATGTAACCCTTTATGCAATAATTAATGTAATATTTGAATCAAGTATGAAATAATTATGTTATCAGCACAATAGTACAAGAACAGTGGAGAGAAATGAAAACACAACAGTTTATGAAGGAAGCAGCTGGAAACCTAGAGGTAGATTAAAAAGAACAGTCAGAAGAACTTCTTCCACATACTTTTACTCCAGTGGCAATAAAATAACAGAAAATAACAGGAAATTACTTGGCCTACACAAACTAAACAGAAAAGTTTGGAATACTGCAGTTCTTATCAATAATATAATTCCAGTGTGCACTTTACCACCATCACAGTAAGCAAGCTTTTGAGAATCAGACCGTGTATGACTATACAAGTATAGACATGATCTTATGAGCAGAAATTTACATAAAATGGTAGCATAATGAATTTAGTTTGTAGTTAAGTGTTATAGAATAAATATGAAAATAGGTATCTGGTATTTGACTTATTCAAATAACACTGGGTGGAGGGTTTTTACAATGGTGATCCCTTCATATCTGAAACATGGCAATATTTCGTTTTGAATTGTTATAATATACAATAGATGGAATGGCTTGACTTTGACTAAAAATTCATATTGTACATTCTACTCCATATATACACAATATATAGCAAGTTGGTTTCAGCTACATAAAAATAAAAAAAAGTTTTGAAAAATGTTGACATTTTGATTTCTCTGTCTTTAGAGAAAATGTTTTAATTTGAGCAGTTATAGAAGCATCATTACAAAGTAAAAAATTACAAAAGTGTAGATTTCCATATGTCACATTTGAGTCTAGACTCACATCTATTGTTGTAGGTGTTTATTCTGTGCCTACTATTATAGTAAATCACTATCTGGTGCTAGCTGCAGATATTTAATGAACAGTAGAGTGCAGTTCTAACTGTAAATAAAAGGAAAGTTGTTTGACATGTAGAAAAATATCAAAAAGCAAGATTTAAAAGAAAATAAAAGAAAAAATCAAACTGAAATCTAAGTGTAAT
>NW_010123495.1:0-3938 GCF_000699245.1 Pterocles gutturalis
ATTCTTTCGATCCCTTTTAACTTTAAAACGCCCCTGTCTCACTTGGATGGCCTTCATCCAAGCTTCTGCCTGCTCTGACCATGCAGAACATGATGTTATCCTAGTCCTATTGCTTACAAGTAGAGGGCAATCAAATGTGGTGAAGAACCACTGAGAAACCTGCTGTCATCTGGCTTGAACAAAACCCCACTCACACTCTGCCCTCACGCTGCGCAATCCTCTGAGCACAAGGATCTGCTGTCCCAAACTCACAGGTACACAGCCACCCATCCCACACACAGGCGTTCCACCTAAGCAGCCAGCGCAGGAAGCCGTGAGAAACATTATGTCAACATTAAGATCACCAGTTTGCAAAGGAAGAGAAACACTTTGCCACTCCAACTGCCTGCATAGCATCACGGACTGGTTTTGACCAAGTCATGCCCACACCCAGCATCACAAAGACAAAGCTGAAATTCAGCACAGACTCTCACTGAATGGATTTCATGGGAGCTATGACATGCACTACTGCCATGAATATGAGACCGACTGCGTCCTGTCCTTCCTCCACGCCAGGAGGCCAGTCTCTGGCTGAAGCAATCAGCTACAGTGTCCTTTTGCTCCGAAACCCGCTCACCCTTTGTGATGTCTGCACTTGGCCCCCTTGACCAAACAGGCAGCAGTGCGGTACAGGCTCCAGAGGAGGAGCAAATTTTAGCAAATCTCCGTGGCTTTTAGCAAATTCAATAAAATTTTACGAAAATTTGCAGCAAATTAAAGCAAATCTAAGGCAATTTAAGCAATCTTTAGCAAATTTTAGGAAAATGTTAGGAAATCTAAGGAAACCTAAGCTAATTTAAGCAAATCTAAGTGAATTTTAGGAAACGTAAGCAAATTTTAGAAAATCTAACCAAACTTAAACGACTTTTAGACAAATATAAGCAAATCATTTAAGCAAATCTGAGCAAAAAATTAAGCAGATTTTAGCAAATTTAAGACAATTTCAGCAGATTTCAAAGCAAATTTAAGAAAATTGAAGCAAATTTTAGGTAGTTTAAGGAAATTGCAACAGATCTTAGCAAATTTAAGCAAATTTCTAAGTAAATTTTACTAATGTAGTGACCAAGGAAGCCTTCCTGGACCAAGGCAAAGAGATCCCTTACTTGCTACGGATCCCCAGTAAGCGACTGACAGCAAGCTAAATCAATGCTAACGAAACATCACTAATCAATGTGGTCACTTACTGTTAATTTTTTAAACTGTGTATAAATAATGCCACTCCTCACTGTTCAGCAGTTGCAACTTCTCCAAAGCTGTTCTTAGCTCTTTGAGTTCATCTTTGATCCTCTCAGCTCCACGTGGAGCTCTGAATCTCTGCACACTGATTTTTCAAGGCGCTTCCATTTCTTTCCACTGCTCCTAACGCGTTTGGCAATTTCCTGCAGAAAGAAGTTAAATAAAGATTATCTGCAGGATTCTACATGGATTTTTCTGGGTGCAGGTTCCTTGTAAATGATCTGTTCTGCACTTACCCCAGGAGCTGAGAGCTACATGGTGCAGTATCACCGATCTTTCCTCACCCTGGTTTTAGTCGAACAGTCTTGCCTCTTGAGGTATCTCTGGTACTTGTGCAGTCCTAGATCAAGCTGATTGAACTGACTTCCTGGCACAAAACAACACTTAACTTTTTTGAGGGGGTGAGAGAGAGAGATGGGAAGAGGAAATTAAGCTTTCTGAAAGTTTAGTAAATTGAATTGTCCCTGTGAGTCCAGCGAGGGCTGGAGTGAGCTGTTTATGGAAAGAGTAGATTTTTTTTTTTTTTAATAATAGAGCATTAAATCAATTCAAATTGTATTTCATAGCTTCAACTGGAAAAACAGTTCCCACTCAACAAAACCACATGCCTGAACTATTCTAGTCCTATGTGTGCCAGGGCTTTTTGATGTTTTCATGAGGCAACTCTGGGGCAGTAATCACTGCTTTGCCTTCCAGGCCCTAGCATCCAACTTGCAGTGATTAGGTCCTTAAACTACAAACAATTCACAGAATCACAGAAATTCACAGAATTCACCTGTGTTTGAGACTGTGTGGTTCTCTCTTGCAGCTCCATTGCCATTGATAACATGAACTATGGTGGTTTATTATTCCAAATTGCTTTTCATATTTTTGTTTCTGTCATACAAATGTAGTCCCACTTTCATTGCTACTGTACAGAATGAACAAAGATTTTCAGTGTATTTCTATAGTGCTCAGTTACACTTAGAACATATGTTGAGTAAATACTAGATCATCCAGAATGCTGTTAATACCTGCCAGCAGATAGCATTACAGAGCAAAGTCTATTTTTCCTTAATCTTGGCAATGGTAAGAGAGACAGTTCAAGTTTAAATGATGAGTGAGCATCACTTAAAACATATACTTTTTATAGCCACCCACTTCTATTTTCCTGTCTTTTGGATTTTCTTTGAGAGGTTAAAAGGGAACTTTGTGCTCTTTACCACGTTTAAGTGTACAGTGAGTTGATTAAAGACCAGAAAGAACATTTCATGGTCTATCAACTCTAACCTTCATGCAACTAGTGTGGTACAATGTGGCTTTGTGGGTGTCCTCTGCAAGCAGAATGCTTTCATCACTACCTCAGGGAAATAAAAGGCAGCCTGCATAAGATATTATTACTGCAGAGCTAAAGTCAGTTTATAAATCAGTCACAACGCAAATGTATCGCAAAGGGATGACAACAGACACCTGGTTACAGTGAGATATTGTCAAGAGGTTCTTAAGCTTCCTTTCATGCAGTTGCTGCTACTATGTGGTTGAAAGTTAGATAGTTTTCACAAGGAGGCTGTGACTTCTTGTGCAAGGGATGCAGCCTTTATCAATGATGGGGGCAAAGAACTGTGGAATAAACAGTTAAGGGGGGGGAAAAATAAGAAAGACAAAAAAGCAGTATTTTGTGGATAAACAACAGAAGCAGCCCAGGCAATAAATAATTTAATTGGACATATTCATTGTAGTGACAATACTGAAGTTTAGTCCCCGTTTCCCTTTAGTCGTTGTGCTGCAGCAGCTTGGAGGTAACAGCTCCCTCTGCTCATCACAAGTGAGAAGTGCCATTTGTGTGCATGATCCCTAGTTCTGCTTGCCGTATCAGGCTTTAATTAGCTTCACAGGCAATATGTCCTGACTCCTGCTTTCAGCTACGATATAGTAGATAATTTCAATAATTCACCAACTCCAAGGAAAAGTATAGATAGAGCTTCAAAAGAAACAAGGAAACAAAGGAATTTAGCAAGAATATAGTAAATGAAATGAAGATCAAACCAAAATATGGTTTGATATAAACTTCCATTAGAAGTGTATGCCAAATAGAAAATCAAACAATTATTCTGCATAAGGTAACCAAAATAAGACTGACCAAGTCAGGTATTTTTTCTAACACATACTGTAACACAAAAAGCTAGCCCATAGCCTATCCCCTTACTGGGAACCTTAAGCAGACCCAGAACGCTCACATGAAGTCTTTCCTTGATCCCAAAAGCTAAATCCTAAACTTCAAAGGTGAGCTCAATAACTGGCCCTGACCCAAATGCAAACCCCTAAGCAGAAATCCTAAACCTGAGGCCTGACCCACGGCCTCCACCCTGACCCACGGCCTCCACCTCCTCACCCTGAGGCTCAGGTGCTAGAACCCATTCCTAACCTCAGCTCGCATGTGTTGGGGCCCCAGGAGGCAGAAGAAGGTCAGGGTTTGTGAGGTTGTACAGTGAAAGCCAAGGGAGATGATTGCGATAGGCAAGAAAAATGGTTTGTGTCAGGGAATTTCAATCAGTGTAATTTATTGCCAATTAACAAAACTTTTAATTACTCATCCTGGTATTTTTAAAAAACCCAAACCAATAAACAATCAGAGAAAATATCTCAGCTTCCCTTTGGGCATCTCTACGCTCCCCTTTCATGTC
>NW_010123496.1:0-2315 GCF_000699245.1 Pterocles gutturalis
GTGAACAGAGCCCATGAGGCCACGTCCCTGCCGCGGGCATGGCGAGAGGTTGCGTTTGGGCAGACAAAGGGAAGGAGAAGCAAAAAGCAATGCAGAGAGCAGTGAGTGCCACCCTGCCAAGGCAGCCAGGCAGACGGGCGCTTTTTTTAGCTGTTTTGTGACTGAGGGAACTTCCAAGAAAAGAAAGAGGGAAAGAAAAAAAAAAAAAAAAGCCCAAGCCAAGATTTCGATTGAGATTAGCAGCAAGTGACAAGAGCTGAAGGGCCAAGGAGGTGACCTTGATGGAATTTGAAAGGTTGAGGGGCAGCGGTTAAATCACAGACGATTCATAAGAAATAATAAAAATTGCTAAAAAAAAAAAAAGAAAAAAGTTTAAAATTGCAGAGCTGCAGAGCAAGGTACCCTCAGCAGCAGGAGCTGCACCCACCGATGCCCAGCCCGTACCCGAACCCAACTGGCAGCGGGAGGCTGGGGCAGGGGCCAGGTCCCAAAGACCTACCTGGGGGGCTGCAGCTCCCCCTCACCAGCGCCCCGGGAGGGGAGCATTGGCCTTCTGAGACTGGAAAGAAATATATGACAGATGGTCTTAAAAAAAAAGCAATTATCAAAGGGGAAGATTTTGGAACATATCCTTTGAAATAAAAATTTGTTTAGCATTTTTAGCAGCTGAGATAATTTTCAGAACATCTGATGAGAGATTTAAGTGCTTCATTTCCTCCTCTCACTCGCCAAGCCATCCGTTTGAAGCTTGTCTGTGGCACATCGAGTTCTCTGTTTTATTGCTATTGGTATTTTTCATTGGATAATGGTAGAATTAGAGATCAATGGGAGAGAAGTACGAACCGCAATATTCCCGTCCGTTTGAATGTGCAGGTGCTTTTGAAATGCTCCGGCGGCTTTGCAGAGGATGGAAGAAACGTATTCTGTGATTCTTGAAATGCAACTACATGAAAGTATGTCTTATTATGTCTCTCCTTTCTTCCCCACTTTCCTCTGTTCTTCCTCGACAAAAAAAAAAAAAAAAAAAAAAAAAAGTAAAAAAAAAAAAGGCAAGAAACGGGAATCAGCCATCTACCTGTCCATTATCTGTAGGAAATACCAGATCACTGGAAAAATTAATAATATCATCTACCTGAAGGTGAGAGAGTGCCCCTTATCTAAGATTGCAGTTAAAAATTTGCTATTTCTTTCTATCTGATTTTCAGCTTTTTCTGAAACTCAGGACTAATTCCTGAAGTGTTTGAAAGCTGCTGCAAAATATTGCAGTCTCTGCGAGAATTTGGATCGTCAACTTGCCTCTTACAACTCCTGCACTCGGAGTGCAAACAATATTCACAATAAAACCGTCATCCCTGGGAAACGGCTGGGATGCTCCACGTGCGATGGGATGAGTTTTGGAAAAGAGGATAACACGGCCTTGAACGAGATTAAAGAAGTTATTTCTAAATTTGCTTCTTCTGGAAGGAATTTGGAGGAGAAATGCACTCTAATCTTCCACCCAAGGGGAGATTCGGGGCCTTTGAGTCTCTTAAGCCTCATCCGCGAGGGCTCAGCCGCAAACGTCCCTCCAGCTCTGCGGCTCCTGCCCGCGGAGGGGCTGCCAAGGGGGGGACAGGGGGGTCCATGCTGGGAGCCTGCTGCCAGGCTGGGGCATCGTCCGTGCAGATCCCTGCCCTGCTCAGGTACCTGGGGTGCTTGGGCATCTCACCCCTCCTGTCCCAAATTTGCACCTCTCCTGCCTTGAAGCCCCAGCAGTCGCATGTGGCATCCAGGAAACGATCACCTAAAAAAAGGGGGTAAGTAAAAGTAAGAAAAAAAAAAAGAATTGGACCATTGTCCCATCCCTGGGAAACCCAGTGGTCCGACATGGTTAGCTGCAAAAGACTTCTTTTTTTATGGGAAAAATTATAACTAACCTTACAGCTAAATGCGACTAAGGAGAGAATAATTTGAATTTTCAGTGCAGTTACACCTAGGTTGAAGGATTTTTTTTTTTTAATTACTATTTTTGCAGCAAAAAGACGAGTAGAAAAAAAAAAAATTCCTAAATGTCAACGAGTGGATCTAAGCACCGTGGGAATTAGAGCAGAATCCACGCAGATCGCGAACTTGCAGCTTTTTCGAGAAACACCGCACGGGAATCGGAACAGCTTGGGGAGAAGGCGTGCAACCTCTGCTAGGGTTTGCTTGGGGGGCACAAGCCACACAGAATCCGTTGCCCTTCTTGTGCTGACCCTCCAGAGCAAATCCCACCACCCGCGCCACAGGAATTCCTGAGAAAAACCATTTTCCTGCTGTTCTGCAGCGGGAGCGGG
>NW_010123496.1:2348-8669 GCF_000699245.1 Pterocles gutturalis
GGAAGCCCAGCCCCAGCCCCACTGTGCCGCGGAAATGTGCGAGAGGAATGAAGCGAGTGCTTTCAGGGGAAAAGGGAGGAAACGCCGCGCGGGGGTCAGCGGGAGGATGCAGCAAGCACTGAATCGCAGCCATGGGGCGCTGGGGCTGGGGATGCTCATGCTCCATAAGCAAGGTGTGAACTCGGGGGTTTTGCGCCGTGACAAACAGGTACATCGCAGGAAAGGTGCTTCTGCAAAAAAAATATTTTTTTTTTTTTTTTTTTTTTTTTTCCCCCTGCATTTTTTTCTTCCCAGCATCTTCCTTGGGAAAAACTTAATATAGTCTTGGGGCAACTCCCCAGGTCCGGGACTTCTGGGATTTTTTTTTTATTTTGTTAAGACTCTGATGTAGGCAAATCTGTGGTTTCCTAGAACGGAGATAAACTAAAATAAACATGATTTAATCAAGGAGACTGTGAGTACACATTCTGGGTTTGGCTGTGCAGCTACGGGGGGACCAGAACACGCGGAGACACGAGTCACGCCAGGGGCATGAGGTTCTCATTTAAAGTTTTCACGCCTGTTGTCTTTCCCTTTTAAATTTTTTTTTGCAATAAAGACTGTCTTAATCTATTTCAAGCATAGACTTTTCTGATTAGACCCCCAAGGAAAATGAAGAATGCATCGGGCATCTAAGTGTGACTCGTGTTTCCGTAACCAGAGCCCCGCAGACGTGTGTGTGCAGCAGATCCTCCGTCAGAAACCGGGGCCATGCAGAAAAATCCCCCCGCCATCTGGCTGGGGGGGGTGCCCAACCTTCCCAGGACTTCCCAGGGAAGTTTCAAGGTTCAGCCTCCAGTTCATTTTTAGCCTGATTTTCCTGGTGAGTTTGGCTAAAAAATTTTTTATCTAAAAAAAAAAATTGCCTGGAAGGGCGGTGGAGGGTTGTCCCCTGGAGATGGTCATCGCTGGGCTGCAGCAGCGTGGATGGCACAGACCCCCCAACTCGAGCAGCCAAGGGTAGGACCTCTTCCATTTTGCAAAGGGTTACTGGTTCCTGATGTCTTACCTGTCCCCAGTACTCAGACCTTGGATTTAAAATGTTATTTTTAGACAGAGAAGCATTGGTCTGAGAACTGGGGCGCCCAGGGAGAAAGCCACAAGCTCCTGCCTCGTGCAGGGCTCCTACCTGCAAACAGCAAATTAACAGAAAATAATTAATTTCTAAAAAATAAAGCAGTCTAGGCAGGAAATTCATCGAGTTGAGCCGATATCAGCGATTCAGGATAAGTGAACCCAAGGAGATGAAGCATGTTTAATGTAATTACACATCCACTCCTTGCGATGTAGGAGCAGGCGAAGCATCACTAATCCCTGCGCAGATACCTGCGGGGAGGCTGATCACAAACAGCTGTTTGGACGCCGAGAAACGAACCACACGAGCTCCCGGCTCCGCAGCCCTTCGGCAGAGATGCGCGGAGTCGGAGCTCATCCAGTAAGTGCAAGATTTACACGGAATTAAACAGTGGTCCATAAGAAAGTACATCAGCCTCTTCTATAAACCACACTGCCAACTCATTTGTTATTGTAATCACCTTCTATGTTCCCATGATTGGAGAGGACTGCTCCCGAAATGAGAAGCGACGTCCCTAACTTGGCATGGGGAGCTCGCCATCACACCCAGTTTAGCTTCCTCCTTCAGATGGTGTGAAAGGAGGCACAAGGTACCCAAAGAGCGTTATCGATTGCAAACTAATGTGTTGTGTGAGTTTATTGTGTATTTGGGGGGTATTTAAGAGCAGTAATAATGCAAACAGTATCTTGCCTCTTGGCTTACCCAAGAAATCTCCAACTTGGTGGCTGCTGAGGCCAGTTAAGCTGCCAGCACCTTCATTTCCATGTATCCCATTTAATTCCAAGAGCTTGGAATATTTACTGTCATATTACAGTCCTTTAATAACCTATATTTTAGTTACACCTGGTTTCCAAGTTTATTACACTTATTATCAAGTGTTCACTTAAGTGAATAATTAGAATGGGTTTTGTGAATTTTCAGGGATTGCAGAAATTCTCCTGGAAAACTCCAGAAACTTCTGGAAACTCACGTGCGGTGGCTTCTCAAAGCACAAAGGAAACCTCGCTGGCATCAAGGGGAGGTTTGTCCAACCAGTACATCAATGTACGTCAAGCGCCTGGGTCAAGGTGTTGTCCTGTGTCCCAGTACTTGCCCCTTGGGGTGTCTGCTTTCGCTTCCCATGCAGGAAACAGAAGAAGAGTGAAATATTTGTACATGTCCACCAGCAAGGATTATATTTGTACATACCTACCAACAAAGATGATATTTGTACATATCAGCCAACCAAGATATTTATACATACCTACCAACAAAGACATGGAGCCCCTGAGGACTGGATCCAGCGGTGCTGTGGTCAGACCATTACGTACAGCCCTATCAAAGGTACTGGGAGGTCATTCCATGACTATGTGAAGGTCCTTCAACACCTGCAGTTGTTCAAAACACAGGCACCTCCATCACTGCCAGCTCCACCTGACACCATGTTCCGTCACTGCTGACAAAAGCACATCCATACCTGGGCTGTATCCTGCCCCAAGCGTGGGTAGACAGGCCAGAGTGGCTTTTCCACCATTATTGTCCATGCACGCTTTAAGCGGTAAATATAGGTCAGGGCACCATTAGACCGGACAGTAATCAGAATTGAGTTGGTTTTCAAGACAGATCTGATCAGCAATAAAACCAAAATCTAGCCGTGTTTGTATAAACAACTTGGACGTAATTATTATGAAACTATTGGCCAACGTACATGTTGCCATGTGTGTCCTGCTTTCAGGAATTAATGTCTGTTCCTCGTAAACCACCTACTGCTGTTTACTTTATTAATGACATTCTGGCTGTCTCTCCTGAGGGCACTAAATGGAAGCTCGATTTGGCTCTCTGTCTTCCTTTCAATGATTTAGTCTATCAGGCACTGACTTTTTATAAAGCTGCACAAAAACGTGGACAAATACAAAGAGAATTATTGTTCACTGCTAATGAGCAATCGTGTGGCAACAGCTCCTCTGTTTTGCTGCAGAAACGAAGAGAATTCTCCATTGTTCCTTCCGCAAGGCAGCGCTGGTGCGATACGTGTCTGGCAGCTTAGTCACGACCTCCGGTAACCACCACCGAGAGCAGCCCTCACCCCACACGTGTTGGGAAACACCCAGAACCACCCATCGAGATGTTCTGGGGAGGCTGGATAGCTTCACTGCGAGCAGAGTCCTCCTAAAAGAAAACATATTGGCACCCACTGAACAGGTCACCGCTATAGCAGACGTGATAACACATTTCTTACGCTATACATCTCCCCCGGTCCTTTAGATGTTTGGTAAGGCATGGACCACCCAAGTTCACTTAATGCAAATTGAACCTAACAGATTCCTCGTGTATGTCTTACAAACATCTCAAGCTTCTCACAACACATCCATCTAAAAAGGAACAGGATTTCATGCTAGCTCAATAATGTACAGTAAAATCATATTATTTACCCCCCCCCAACACACACATACTTCTCAGGCATGAGACGTTGCAAGCAGTTGGATGCTTCCCACCATTGGATACCATTTTCCATCATTCTTTTAACATCAGATGAGAGTTTCTGAGAAAGAAAAAAAAACACGCTCTCATTCAGACGGTGCAGACAGCACCTCATGGCACAGATCTCACAGCCAAGGACATTTTCCAGCAGCATCACATTTTGGGATCCCCTCCGGGTAGCGGTATGCCTGGGAGGGCGATGGGGAGGGGATCCCAACAGATCCAGGGATTGGATGCTGAAGCATCCTGAAGCAAGAAGCAGCAAGTAAATTCCAGCAACATTTTGACTTTCCACAATGGAAACCAACGCAACTCACCAGACCCAGCGTTTCAGCTCAAATAATGACGGCCATTAAAGAAATGACAAGCCTGCCTTCTGATGCGTAGCGCGTAAAGAAAAAAAAAAAGGCGTTTATAATATGGAAAACTAATTGGTTTAGGAATCAGGTTTGAAAAATGCAACGTCTTCATAGAGCAGTGGGAGTGCAAACACTCCTGCTTTAATGAGCTTCCTCTAAAGGAGGCTAATGTGTAATATTTCTCTGTATGAGCTTGCTGAGATGGGAATACTCATTACCTGCTCCTGCCTGAGCTTTGCGCAGAAATCCTGCCTTCTCCCGAGGAACTCAGCGCGATTATCCGTGGCTTGGGGAAGGCATCAGGCGATCGAGGCCTGAAGCAACCGTCATGATATGCAGGTGTGCGGCAAAATTTTTTTTGCAAAAGATGCAATGACTTCTTAGAAACTACGCACAGTGAATATTAAACGACTCTGGGAAACTCTCCGTCCTGATGTCTCCGATCAGCCCCATTGTTTCCACTCACTTTCTAATGAGTCTCATTTATACCGCTGCAAACATATTTTTCTCATTATTCCTCTGCAATTCCGGAGTACGTGCACCAGCTTCAGCGGGACTGAAAAAATCCCACGCACGCGCAAGGTGGGGTTGTGCCATCCAGCATGGGCAGGACACCCTGGGGACACGCTGGGGACAGCCAGCGGCCATCGGATCACTCGGCTGTAGCCAGAGCCGCTGCAGGGTGACAACACTGGGTCTGGCAGGACAGAACATCAATTTACATGGGAGAATGGATTCCATTAAGGGTCGTGCCTAGAGGTTATTTGCTCTTATCTCTCCTCGTACAAACTCCCACGGAGCCAATTGAGGCGGTGCAATGCTGACCTTTGAAGAGCGTAGCTGCGACGTTCAATAAATGATGCCTCTGCAGCTCTATCCTGTGGTTGCCAGACACATTTCCTCCACGGGCGATGGGATCCACAGGTTGCTACATCTCCCTCGGTGCGGTGCGCGTGCTGCTCCGTGCGCTGCATCCCCTCCGGAGCAGGGGTCCCCGCCCATGGGGGCTTCCATGTCACGGGACTACCGAGATGGCTGGTCTGCCAAGAAATGACCGAGCCATTTCTGTGGCCAACAGCTCTTTTCAAGTTGACGAATTTATGCTTTTCATTCCCGAAGGGTAACTTTTCAACGGCAAAATGCAGTCGCCCAGTGCATGCCAATGGAACGGTTTGAGGCTGAGGATACGCGCAGAGTCCTGCTGCAGTTGAGATGCTCGTCACATGCAGAAGATACTGCGAAAAAGGAACCTTGAGTATTTCTGCTGGCCACTTCAGTGGGGATTTCTTTTTTTTTTTTGAAACAACAAACATTATCTCCTGATGCTCTGAATCTGCAGGGGCACTGCCCAGCCCTTCCCGCATGGAACCGATGGAACAGTTTGGAGCAGCTAAACCGAGATCAGAGATCCAGCAAGCAGCAAAAGCCACCGGCAATTTGCCGGCAGGAGGGTGTATGAGGCTGGAAAAGGTCTGTTGTTTCTAGTGGGGTGTTCTTCTTCCACTGTTTGGCTGTACAGCAGGATGAACCCTGGTGTCCATCCCAATATCCGAGCGGACCCAAAGGGCTGCGGAGAAGCAGGAAAGGTGATGTCTGCCCTCGCAGGGCTTTGCATACGTTCATACCCCTTGCTATTTAACATTAATATCCCTTTCATGGCAATCATCTGCATTTCCCCAAGTAAAATTAAAGGACTTTTTTCTTTACCTTATCTTCAAAAGCTGTAGCCAGCGCTGTTGATGAATACTCTACTATGCTTATTAGAGCTGTTGTTTGTTTGCATTCCGCTAAAACAAATTTGAAGAAAGGCTTGCCAGATGCTTTTTTAAAAACAGTGGTAGAAAAAAAAAAAAGGCACTTGAGCATGGGTGTTTTGGAAAGAATTTTATTTGCATGCCTTCATTTATTTTTGTTTCCAGATTGCTTCTAGAAATGTCGAAAACCGCAGAGAAACCCGACTTTCCTGGGGCTCCCGCTCCAACAAGCGCCACTGTGCTGAGCTGTGCGGAACACTGGGAGAGCTATTTATAAACCCCAATAAACAGCACAATTATAAGGAACACCTCAGCTTTCCCACAGCAGACACCACTCCGTACCTGAATGCAGAGTTTGGAAATCCTTCTTGCAAACCCAGAATCGCTGCTCAGAAATTTGCGGGCACCTACCCTCGACCCGAACACACAGCAAGAATAGTGGTCTGTATGGGGCAGACAGGAAGGCAGCTCTGAAACCGAAAATATTAATTTAACAAGAAATAGGAGCTGCAGACCCACCTGCCAGCTCCAATTGTGCAGCATCACTGAACTCACCGAGGTTGCAGAGGTTCAGGGAGGGAAGAATTTGGCCAGTGGCTGGACTAGAGCAGCCATGTGTCTGCACGCGCTCCTG
>NW_010123496.1:8731-11635 GCF_000699245.1 Pterocles gutturalis
CAGAAAGTACCGTTTTCTCACAATAGTTGTGTTTTCAATAAAAGATGTTGCAAGAAAATTGACATTGCATGGAGTTTTTGTTTCACATGGAAGATGCAAATAATTTGCCATTGCAACACTCCTTGGATTCCAGGACGGCTGAACTGGATGGCACGGTGAGCACTCTGCTGATGGTCTGGCAGCAGGGAGGGGAACTGGCCCCAGAAAAGGGGGCTGGGACTGGAGGGTTGGGCGCATAGGTTTCTGCAAGGGTCCAGATCCTGCAGCCATCCCCTGTGCGCCGGCTCTTGCATGCAATGGCAAGAGCATCCTCCGACCGACTCTTTGTGCGGGGCGAGCCGCGCGCCAGCCATCACCAGCTATAAGTGTTTACGTTCCTTCTGCTTAATAGTGCTGTAATCTTCTCTGGCATCATACACGAGTCATTTTTCTCCTCCTACTTCACACTTCTGATAAGCCTTCTGGTCCCGCAGCAGATGCATTGTGAATCTTCTCCTTCTAACTATCTTGCATATGTTCCATTAAAAGTGTCTATTTCTTTGATCAGCTTGAAGTTCTGAAGTGAAAAAATTAGAAAAAAAAAAAAAAACAAAAACCAAAAAACCAACTTTTTGGACTTTGCTTGGCCCCGAGACGAACAGCAGCACCTGGGCACAGGCAGTCACTGGGGTCTCGGTGTCAGCCCTCCCCTCTTCGCCAGTTTTCGTGCCCGTCCTCCCGTCGGTGGCCACGATGCGCACTGGCGCCCAAAGGCAGCACACGGGCTTCTCATCCGCCACGTTCTGCACCTGCGCATGGGGGAACATGGTGGGAGGTGCCAACTGGGAGCAACAGGAACCAGGATGCATTTCTCCCACCATTGCTTAGGGATGGGGAGCGCGGGCAGGATGGCATTTCCCACAGCCACCCCTCCACACTCCCACCCACGGGGACCAGCCCCAAGCATGGGGAAAAGGGGGTCCTGGGGTGAGGGTACGCTTGGGGTGCCCCAGACCCCGGCCAGTGCAGACCCCAGGGGTCAGACCTGGATTTGGGGCGGTGCTGGCAGCTCCCCACCCCTTTATCTGATCCCCTTGCGGGGACGACGCCAAAGCCATCACAGCTGGAGGGAAAAAGACAAAGAGTGTGGCACACACGGGTGCAACAGCCCGGCTGCTGTCGGATTTCGCGTCACTGCCTGTGACGCTGCCTGCGGGATTTATTGATCGCCGTTTGTGTCCCCGTCCCTTTCACATAGCTCAGACGTAAGCCATTTCCAATATAAACTAGCTGTAAAAATCAGTTATTCCAATTTTTGCTAAAAAAGGTGCAATTTAAAGGCAGCAAAGGGTGAGCATTTTTTTCCTGCCTTGCTGGCAGAGACAAACACCTCCTCATACCTCCAGCCAGAAGCAGCCAAAACACTTTTCACAAACCTCCCCTGAGCAGCAGGAGGCTGGATGACCCCAGGGGTTCTGCACGGACACCGTCCAGCCAACGCACTCGGAAAACATCCCCCTCTATTCGCCGGCACGGAAAGCCTGGCCAAGCCCCGGCTCACTCGGACGGCCGGGGAGACGCAACGCCAAGGACTAGCCAGCAAAGTTCCTGCCTGCGTTAATAGCACAGCGCACGTATTGCATCACTCCTAACACAGCTGCCATTCATAAAATACCTGCGGCTGCACTTTTACTTCTGTTGGAAAACATATTCAGCTACAATTCCTATGAATGTGCGGATGTTAAAAATAACGGAGTATCCTGCAAGCCCCAACGCATATGGTATTTTAACTTCCACTGCGTCACCCAAGTGCATTCTCGATTATCCCCTTCTGCATCCCTTTACAAAAGCCGAATTTTGCCTCGTTTCAGGACACATTAGCCCAGGGTGAAGAGCGTGAGGCTGAGCCGGGTGATGGCCAGCAGCATCCCAAGGAGTTTGTAAGATTTGGTTTTATTTCTCATTATCCTACTGATTTAATTGGTAATAAATTAAATTAATTTTCCTGAAGTTGAGTCTGCTTTGCCCGTGATGGTGATGGCTGAGTGACCTCCCTGTCCCCATCTCAACCCACGAGCCTTTTGTTATATTTTCTCTCCCCTGTCCAGCCAAGGAGGGGGTGATGGAGTGGCTTTGTGGGGCACCAGCACCCAGCCAGAGTGAACCCACCCCTGCAGGCGTTGCACCAAGCAGGGGCTCACAGCAGCTCTCTTTGGGGCGATGCAGGGTCTGCACCCCCCACCCTGCTCCTATCCCCCAGCAGGCAGCCCCCCAGCCCGTGGCCACATTTTATATCGCCTCCACCTCACCTTGGCTTCCAGACAGCAAGGAGTCGGGAGGAGGGAGCTCGTCCTTGGCCGTCCATCATCGCGGCTCCGGCGGGGAGGAACAGATGCTCCTCGCTGCTCACGTTGTCCTGGAGGTTGCTGAACAATTTGGGCGTGATGGATGCGGCACTCCGAGATGATCTCCAGCCGTGCTGGGGTCGGTCTGGGAAGGGGCTCCGAACCCACCCGGCCACTGCCCACCGCAGGGTCCCTCCTGCTCCAGAGCAGCCCCATCGGTGGTCTCTGCTCCAACATCTTCTCCAGAGCCTGTGCTGCTCCTGGGTGCAAAGCACATGGTCTGCTTCCAGCCCGTTCAGCAGCAGCTCTGGGGGTCTGTCCTGTCCCCTCCCCAGCCCCACCACCCACTGGAAATGACCATTTTCTGATAGGGTTGTCTCATTATTAAAAAAAAAAAAAAAAATCGTGTACTTACTTCACTTACAATATTAAGACCCAATGCAATACTCAAGCCTAAATTTAATTAATGGCAATTATTTGCACAGAAGTCAACTCATCTCTTCCCATCCCTAAGCACGTGGTGGCACTTTTCGCTGGTCTCTGTTTTTCACCTGCCCCGTTTTCCCTCTGCCCGGTGCGG
>NW_010123496.1:11705-12028 GCF_000699245.1 Pterocles gutturalis
CCCAGCCGAGGACAAGGCAGGACAGAGTGTTTGGGACTCGTCACCTGGCTCTGATGCAGCTCTCCTTGTCACTGAAAGTCACCGTGCCTCCCACCGCTCCGAAGTTTCACGTTCAATTTTTTCTAATGTCTTTTCATGAAAAATGATATTTCCTTCCCCGGCGCAGGCGAGATCCTCCCCGGCAGGTATGCTGTCGAACATGTTGCATTCACAACATGACACAAAGCCTAAAAAGTACAGAGAGACTAATTACTGCAGGAAAATTACACCAAAAGACCAATTTCCTGGTGATGGAGCTGACAGCCCGGCGCCCGGCTCCCCGG
>NW_010123496.1:12076-19168 GCF_000699245.1 Pterocles gutturalis
GGGGAGGGGGTGCACCCCCATAGCCCCCCACTGCATCCCCATAGCCCCCCGCTGCACCCTGTCACCCCTCCCTTCGGAGCTGGGAGCTCGCGCTGGGATGGCTCCTGCTCCATCAAGTACTTTGCAAATTGGATTTTCCTAATAACTCTGCTCATCAGGGTCTTGGGGGCTGATGAAGGCACAAGGGAGGATTCAGACCCCCCAGAGGGGGATCACCACCACCTGCAAGATGGATCCAGCACAGCCCGCAGCATCCAGCCACCCAAAAAAAAAAAAAAATCTAAAAATACTTAAAATGAAAACCTGTTGTACCTCCTTTTCCTCCACTTTCCATACTTTTTATCAGAAAGTAATCTTAATTCTTCTATAGAAATGCAATTAAATTAATGCGGTAATAGCTACAAATATAGTCAACTAATCCCCCAACTGTAGGACTTTACAGAAAAGCAAAAATGCCACAAAGATAATTCATATGAAAGCCGAGGTAAGGTTGATGAATTAGTTCATATTTACCTAGATTATGTATAATAAATGTAATGTGCATCATTTATATCTATACAGTTCTAATCTAGTTGGAATCAGAAAATAATGCAACACAAATTCATATGAAAAACAATTTTGTACGGGAGAATTAAAATGGTAGAGCATATTGTTTTATATGAAATATTGAGCTGTGCAATTGTATTTGTTATATGCTTTAAGCAGACTCCAGTAGGAAAAACATATTTGTTCCCTTTGGAGCTTCTTTGTAAGTGTATAAAAGCTTTCATATGGTCATAAACAGGAGGAATTTCACAAAAACGCCATCAATGTTTTTCTCCCTTTTTCCATCAACATTAAAATGTGATAAACAGATATTCAGCAACGCACGCCACCTCAAACCTTGTTCCTTTTGTGCAAAGTTTTTCAGAGAGCTACTCTTGCTTGTTAATAAAAAATAATTATTAAAAAACACCGAAGATTTCTAAGAACCACTCTTGTGGAAAAAAAAAAAACCAACTACAATAAATTTTGCCTGTTCTGCTGCTGCACCCGACGTTTTGAACCCACGTCTATGCTCAGGTGCTCCTTTGGCGCGTGCTTAGCCATGAAGAAGCCAAGAGCGCATCGTATCGCAAAATGTCGGGAGATAACCCAGGCTTTAAGACCTCCGTTAAAAACTCCTGGTATGATGAGATGCAGAAGAATTGCAATTATGCAATTCTTATGTAAAATACGCAAACTTATTTTCAGGGAAGGATGCATGCCCCTAAAATGATGTCTCGATTTCTTCCCACTCTGGAGTGCTCCGGAGATGTCTCACTCTCCCAGCTCTCCAGGGCTAGCGCTGGCTTTTTCCACCCCTGAAAACCTGAGCCAGGAGGACTTGTCAGAGGAAATAAAAATTAATTCTGAGATCAAATAAATTTTTAAGCACCCTGCCTATCTGTGTGCAGCGCGTACCGCTGATCCAAAGCACACAAGGCACATAGGACAAAAAAAAAAGAGTAGTTCCATGTTAAACTGAAAGCATTAATGCAGATGAAGTGTTAGACATGGGAACAGCGCTGAGGTGAGAAGTGCCACGACTGAGGTCCCAGCCCGTTGCAGCACGGATGCTGTAGCTGCTGTGGGAAGATGCACAACAGTTGCTCTGCATTAAACGACCAGTGCCTCCGTTTGCGAAGGGAACCGTACACCATTTGCCTTTGACGATGACGTGGGTGACTCTTCGTGTCCAGGCTGCCATGGGTCCCAGCCACCGGATCAAACCCCTGTGGACATGGAGCATCACCATGTTCATGGTAGGCTTGGGTGGACATGGAGCATCACCGCATCTACGGTAGTGTTGGGTGGACATGGAGCACTTCTGTGCCCAAGGTAGGGTTGGGTGGACATGGAGCATCACCGCGTCCAAGGTAGGGTCAGGTGGACATGGAGCATGACTTCATCCACGGTAGGATTGGGTGGACATGGAGCATCGCCACATCCAAGGTAGGGTTGGGCAGACATAGAGCATCACTGCATTCACAGTAGGGTTGGGCGGACACTGGCATCCCCTTCATGCCCTTCAGGAACAGCATCAGAAGGGTCAATAGCTCCTTAGTGCTGTCTGGCAAAAAAACAGGGAAAGAACTGGGGTGACGTAAGGTACAACTCACCATGCCAAACGTGCCCTGGGAGATTTTTGGGAATGTGTTTTCCCAAACTACCACTCATTATTTTGGACGATAACATATCACCTGATGGTGAAGAACGTAGTTTAGCGCGAGGCACTAGCTAGAGCCACGCGGAGAACTGAAATGACATATGGAATGTGCTTCGCCAGGAGCTGTAATACAGATTACTTGCAGTTGGAAGCAAGGTCCAGCTCTTCAGAAAAAATGGACTGATAAAATACATATTTTAGATCTCCAAATAGATCTTGCCAGCTCTCAAAATAGTCCACAAATTAATCCCACAATTATGAATCCCCCTGCTTTTTCTTTGATTTAGCACCATCCCCTTCAGGAAAAAATTTCCCCAGGTTAAAGTGCTTCAGAAAATATTCCGTATATGTGCTCACACATAATTATTTTTTCCTCTCTCCAGTCCCTCCTTCATCGACCCAGGCACAGAAGAGGGGGTTTGGGGTCCTGTATCGGGACATCGGTGGCCGCAGTCTGCTCAACCCCATCCCATCAGCACGTCTTGGCAGGCTGCAGGGTAATCCAGGGGTGCTCAGCGACCAGGACAGGTGGCTGAGGAAAGACAAACAGAGCAAAACTATTAGTTTTCTATTAAGAAAATTGATAAAATTCACAGGCGTTCATTTTAACAGCAGCTACTTGCTGCTCTCACATTAAAAGCTACTCAATTAAAAACCCCAAATTGTTCTTCTCCTGCTACATCACCTCCTTCTCCTGCTATCTCCCAGTTATAAGTTTTTTTCTTTTTCCTTCCCTACTCACAATTTCTCAAGGAGAGAACACAATCCTTGCCACTTTTTGATGGTGTAAAGACTGAACATAACCCAGAATTATTTCCCCATGCCTCAGCAGATGGATGCTCTTCCCACACTTGCACTTACCTCAATACCTCCATCGCCATGCAGGACTTCAGACTTACGAAAACATAAACCACGAAAAATGAAAGAGCAAAGTATTTAAAATGTGAGAATAAATTAATATTTCCTAAAAGTTCACTTGAGGTGAAAAAAAAAGCATTTTCACAGCGAATGGTGCACTCATCATCTCTCTGTTTTGCTGCCTGAGAGCGCTGGGAGGAGAGGCAGAGGTCTTGGGGAGTAAAATACACGTTGCAAAGGTTAGAAAAAGTCACCGAGCAAATTTTATTGTCTGGTTGGTTTTTTTTTTTTTTTTGTGAAGATGCTGAAAGTTGAAAATTTCCCCCAGTGTTAATAGCAGCGTATGAGTTACACGTGGCTGCTTTACTGGAGTCAAACCAACACGACTCCTGCGCACTCAGACACGGATTTCTCTCCCGGCCAGCTATTTCCCAAGAAGACCCTTCCCAGTTTGCAATATAGGCGAGTACATCGCACGACAGGAGCCTTCATTCAGACCAAGTGCTATTTTGAACACCGAGCATTTGCAAAACATATCACGGGAAGATCTGCTCCGAAGGGAAAACCTGGGAAAACCCAAGACTGGGTTATTTCAGAAATAAAATTCCAAAAGAATTCCTTCTGAGAAACACAGTGCATCCCCATAGCAGACTGACCTCCTACTGCAGAGACTCACCCACAGCCCAGATGGGTCCAGATCATCCGTTCTGGGGATTTGGGGTCTCACGAGTGAAAATCCACCGCTCCAGAACAACTCCGGAGCTCCGCTTTGCCCACCTGGGATCCAGCAGCACTTACGGACAAGAGGCGGGAGGGTTGATGCTCAGATCTCATCCATTTCCATCCCTTTCCCCATGTCCCAGCGTTCGCATCCGGTACAACTTTAAAAACACGTTTGCTCATCATTAGCCCCGCGATTCCGCACGGAATCCCATAAATTACAGCTGCTGTTAGGAAATTAAGACGTGGATAGGGAAATCATTTGCAAACCCGGTATCAGTTGCATCTGGAAGTTCTGGAGTGCTGATTAGTTAAATCCATAATTATGAGATAGCCTTAAAGGCGAACGCTGCCAGCAGTGGCTTTTGCTGAGAAGGCTCCTGTTGGCGTTATTGCGCAAAATACAAAACGCTGAGAGTCTGCATGAGAAATGTAAAGAAAAAAAGTTGAAAGACTCGTGCTGAAGATACGGCTTCTTCAGAAGTTTTCTTCATGAGATAGATAATAATTAAATATAAATTAATGACTCCCGCAAAGCACATGGTTCAGGAAAAAGCCTGAGTTTTTGAGGAACATTGGCATCTCCTTCTGCAACTACCCAGATCAGAAGCACACCGCTTGGGTTCACTTTTCTACTTTTCCAACAGAAACCTGGACAGCAACGGCAGCTGCTTCTAAATTCTTTCCTGATTTTTCTTTTTTTAAAATAAAAAAAAAACCATACCAACAAGGCAGATTCTTTACTCTTCCCAAGAGTGCCCGTGGACTGGTGCCCACCTTCTGCCTTCAAAGCACCGAGCCGAGACCCCTAAGATGTGTGGGTGAAGGGTAGGCAATGTGAGGCCATCCTAATTCAGTGCTTCCAGAAAAGGGACATTTTTGCCTTCAGAGGACTCCCCCTGATGCTAAATTGGGCATTCTATATAACCAGGAAAATCCAAATACTAAAGGCATTTATGTCGTGGAAACTTCCAAATATTTCAGTTTGAAAATATCGACATCACCTGACAAAAATGAAGCATTTTGACCATTATTTTAGATAGCAGAAAATGCAATCCTAAAATCAACTGGAAAGGTAATTTTCCACTTTGTGAATCCTTTCAAAATTCTTTCACTGAAAATTTTACGAAAAGCATAATGTTCCTGCGAACCATTCCAGTTTCAAAAAAGTATACTTTCCAATGAAAAATTGATTGCATTATTTATTTTCTGCCAGCTTTACCTGCTCTGACTTGTGGAAGAAAGCTCTGGGAATTTCTAGGGGATAATTGTTTTAACCATCCAGCCTCTCCACATATTATCAAGAGTTCTTTATCCAGGGGAAAATCTCTGCTGACACAAGGAGCCACTGGGAACTCTCAGGTGCTTTGTGCCTTTGAGAAAACCAAGCTGTTCGCCTGAATTTCTGAATACAGCCTTCTCTTCCCTCTGCCTCCTCTAGGGAAGGCATCAAAAGCCTTAAAAAGTGGACATAAGCTGAAGATTCTTGCCAAAAATTGAAAACCACCGCAAAAAGCTTATTAATTTTAACCAAAGATTCACCAAATAGAAGTAGCTTCCTGTCTGTGTTTTTTTTGTTTTTTTTTTTTTTCTTTTTTTTCCCAAGGATAACCAATGCTTTCAGCTTTTTTGAACCAACAGCTTTTAAAAACATCTTTAGTTATAAATATTTTTTCCCCCAAAACCTCAAAACTCCAGTTAAGTGCTACAGGGTTCATAGAGCAACATTTTGATAGTTTTCAAATTTTTTTTTTCATTTTTTTCAGTTTGTTGATTCATGGGAAATCTGTGCAGTTTTCACCCTGATTTGGGCTAACACCATTGTCGGAACCTACAGAACTGTGCCAGCCTGTCTAAAGGGTGCAATGGTTCCACGGGCAAAGATGCTCCCCGGCAGCACTTGACATGCGAGGGCATGTGAAGAACCCACTAGATTGGGGCTTTTAAAACAACAGTGACAAACGACAGCATCTGCAGGCACCCATTTCCCTCCAGATGTGCCAGATTGATTTTACAAAACCAACATCCAGGACAGCAAACGAGCCGTTCGCGTGACCCAGGCTTTGAATCCATCCCAGCTCTCGCAGCTTTGCGCGTGCGTTTGAGCACCGTGAATCCAGGGAACCCCTTGGATGTGGGGGGGACACACGGGGGGACCCTCAAGCTTCTACCCAGGGGACACACACGTGCTGTGGGTGAACCCCAACTTGGGCAGGTCCGTGCCTCCTGGGGCTGAGCTGAGCATCCCACCAGGACACCACCTACCCCCACGTCAGGAGGGATGGTTTGCTGTCGGTTCACTTCCCTCTGGACAGGCTGCAGGGAGCAGACGGGGATTTTTAGTGCCTAGAGATGAGCAAGGTGCTGCAATCCCCTGCCCCTCCTCTTCCTCGAGATCTGGGGCTGGATCCGCAGTGCCACCGAGCTGCCACGGGTGTTTGAACACACACCGTCTCCTCATCTGGTTCGGCGAGCATCGTCGCGGGTAACGAGACGCCTGAGAGACACGAGCATCTGGAGGAAGAGAGCGGAGCTGAAACCCAGCCCAGAGGAAACGGGAGTTGGAAGGAATCTGGTAACACTTCGCCGAGCCAGCCGAGACCACGGCTCCCTCCCCTGCCCAGGGAATCCACGCTCCCGCTGCCAAACCCTCCTTACAGCCAGCAGCTAACACCGCTGGGAGAGAAACACAGAGATGGTCCAGGGATGGGTCCATCCCTCCCAAATCCTGCACCCCCAGGATGGGCTCCAGCCCACCCTCTGCTGTCCTTCCCCGTTCCACCCGTGTCCCAGGCCACCTCCTGGATCACTGATGCCCGTCCAGCTGGATGCTTCGTGCTGAGGAAGAAAGCACACGAGGTACCAGCACCCCTTCACCTGCGCTGGGATCTGCACCACCAGCACAGACCCAACAGGACACACCGTGGTCCCAAAACCCTTGTTTTTCCCTGTCCATTCTGTGTGCTCCAGCAGGAACCTCCAGACGAAGCAAAAATAACACTGGACTGCCGTTATCGGTGCCTGACAACAGTTACCAACCCATGTTACGTCCTGCGTGCACTTGGGTTTATTTATAGTTTTAAAATATTTCTGCAATTTGGCCATAGGGATTTTTATTTTTATATATTTCACGCACATAAATGTTTCTATAGGTGTGCGTACAGATGTGCACACGCGAGTTTCACACCCACGTGAGCACGTCACCGAGGCTGCACCACGACTGCCGCCAGCTCTTGCTTCAGCTCCTGGCTGTGACCCCAGGTCCCGACCTCACCCACAAATGTCCCCAGACGGTCCCCACCAGCTGCCGGGGCAGCATTTCAGCA
>NW_010123496.1:19228-19925 GCF_000699245.1 Pterocles gutturalis
GCACTCGGCTCTCTGCAAACACACATACATACCAGGTTAAGTTTCATTTCACTAATTTTGAGCTGCAGGGACGGAATTTAGAGCACCCTGAGCAGAGACACAAGGATGAAGGTTTTTTGCAGGAGTGCGTCGGAGCAGGCTGTGCCCATCTGGGTTTAACCCTTGCCTGGGAGACACACGAGTGCAGCATCAGCCGCCCGCAGCTGTCTTTGGGTGGCCCTTTACAGCCCCAGCTCCTCGCATCGAGTCACCTGTACCATCTGCGCACAGCCCAAAGAGAAAATATTTAGAAACAAAGCTTTGTTCTGCCCGAAGAGATGCAGCCAAACAACATGAGCACGTGGGTTTGCTCCGTTATCTATCACCCACCAACCCACTGCTTTCTAGGAGCGTCTCTAGGTCAGGTTTTTAACACCAGGAGCAGCAATACCCCAACAGAGCATTTTCCTGCTTAGAACAACTTTCCCTCCTCCGATGCAATTACAAACCCAACCCAGCAGCATCCCTCCCACAGCCTCGACATCCAGCGCTGGGGCTGGGCAGGCGATGCTGGGAGCCCGGGAACCTGCATCCCTTCAGTGGTCCCAAGGCATGGGGCAAATTCCTCCTCCTGCCTTGGAGCCCACGGAGCAGGGGGGATGAGCAGGAGATGCCAGGACTGAGCCGTCCATCTCGCGGGGGGCTGCTGGAAGCAGAG
>NW_010123497.1:0-295 GCF_000699245.1 Pterocles gutturalis
AAATAAAGAATAAACAATAAAGAAACTATAAAAAGTTATAAGTGTTCATAAAATTAATGGTCATCAGTAAAGTAAGAGTCCTCCTTGAATTCCGCAACATACTAAATTTTAGAGACCTAATGAAGCTTTTAACAGTGTGGCTATATCTGCTGGAATGGTTCCTTCTTCTCCTGAGGAATAAAAAACAAGTGTTAGTACAGCTCCAAATATTTCACAAAACCAGACAAAAGTCTAGATTCCCAAAACTGTACAAAATCCTGTACTGGCAGGAGCCTGTCATTAATGGGGCGCTCAG
>NW_010123497.1:466-1169 GCF_000699245.1 Pterocles gutturalis
GCAGCAACCTTAATTCACACCGAGTGGACATCATTATGTGCAAGACACTTACCTGAATCTGCTGCAGTCATATCTTGTGCTAACTTCAGTTTCTGCTGGCTAATTTTGAGCATAGATTCTTCAATAGTCCCCTTACTGATCAGCTTTATGACTTTTACTTCTCTGAAAACCACAGAATAGGATAAACCCATTTTTATCGTTTCTTTGGATTAGTGAGAAAGGGAAGGATGCTTAAAATAAGAAGAAGGAAATGAACAAAAGGGCAATACAAAGAGCTTCTACTTATTCTGTCTGGACCAACTACACTCTCTACTGCCAGAAAACTTGTTTTCTCCTGCACTCCCAGTCATCACAAAGTCTGGACAGTCACAAAAATCTCTGTTAACAGAAACAACTGAATTTCCTCCTCACCCCATACCACAGTTGAAATATCAGTTATTAAACATATTGTATTGCTCTTGTTAGCTTATTCTGATGGAGGACTGCCAAACAGACCATGGTTTCACTCTTGATTACAGGGTAGCACTTTAGAGCTTGGAAGTCTCCTGAAGAGAACAAACAGCTTTGCCAAACAGTCCCAAAGACTTCAGGATCTGCCTTGAAATAGTTCCTAGCACCAGAAATTTGAGAATTACGGAGAACTGAAAAAGTAGGAAAACGTAAATAAGCTTTGCACTGGCAGCAACATGCGTTAGGACAATTA
>NW_010123498.1:0-20535 GCF_000699245.1 Pterocles gutturalis
CCTCAGCACCCGCGGGTGCATCTGCGCAAGGGCAGAAGAAATAGGAGCCAACAAAGTGAGTTTGATCTGCTCAGCCATGTGGAAATGCAGCCCAGAAATGCTGTAGGGAAGCTGTAAGTGTAACTTATGTCACTGACCATTTTTATTTATCTTTTTATCCACCCCAATTACTGAGGCTAAGGCAATTGGAAGCAAGGAATCTGGGAAGGTTATATTTAAATGGAAATACATTGAAGTAATTTCAGAGGAACTGACCCTGGCTGTCAGTGTGTTCAGTGAAAGGTTAAAAGGAGCCTTTTAAATGTAGCTGGAGGAAAAAGAAGTGCTGTTTTCCAAAAGCAACAGAAGCCCCAGAATGCAGTTTTGGGGTCTAGTGAAGAAAAACTGGATGAAAGCAGCAGGTTTTTAGAAAGAAAAGGCTGTCAGAGTGTATCATTGGCATTTGGAAATGTTAGTCTTTAGTTTTAAGAGTTTTACCTTGGAAGGCAAAGAAGAAGCGTACTTGAGAAAAGATAAAGCACTGCAGCCAAGAAAACCTTCCGGTAAGCAGCTTAAAAGAATACATAGGGAATAAGCTGCAAAGCCCTACTGGGGCCAGTGCCTGAGACTGGCAAAACCTTGACAAAAGGCAGCCTGGCCCTTGGCAGTGTGGCGGGGCTCGTGCTATTGTGTTGTGGGGTGCAGGTTTCCTTGACAGTTGCTTTGCAATGACTTGTTGCTGCCCATTGAACTTGCTGGAGCAGCTCTCCCTGCAGAGTCTGCCCACATGCGCCTTCACCCTGCCCTCGCTGGCCTCTCATAGCTCCCAGAAAGCTGACAACGAGAGAAGCCAGTTGCTGTAAAACTGCCATGCGTTCCCCAAAACACGAGACCTTGCCTCCCACCACCTTTTGCACTGCCAAGCGCTAAGACCTGAAACCATCCAGGTTTAACGCCTCTCCCAGTGCTCTGAGCTGCTGAAGTTATTGCGTTTATGGGCTTACACTGGGAGCTTTGGCTAGAGTGAAGCAGGTTTTAATTTGTGCAGAGTCCATGTCAGGCCTAAATTATGTTATATCTGGGGAGTCTGTCTCTGCTCTGTGGAGCATGGTGGTTAATTAATGAAGGATTTAGCTTTCAGTCCAAGTAATATTTTTCACTAGACCCCAGTACTTTTGTGGACAATTGTCAGTATCAAAATGGCCAATTAAATTGGGTAAAGGAGGTCTGACGTGAAGAGATAATGACTGAACTACTGGATTAGTATGGAGGAGGTAGAGAAAAGCAATTAAAAAGGCAGATCTGAATATTCTGGGACATGGGATTGGCTAATGAGAAAACAGGAGGAAATACTGAAAAAAAAAGGCAAGCATTGTGTTAGGAATACAAATCCTTTAAAGAGAAACCAGAGGAATGAATTAAATATCATTTTGAGATTAATAAGAGACCTCTCTTAATAGACTTCATTGGAGCTGACTGCTCTGATGGTCCCTTTCCATCTCAGCAGCACATTTCATTATGTTTCCAGGTTTGTTTCTTAGCCTTAATGTGCTTTTCTAGGCATTTTTTAAGGTTAATATAAATAAATCTCTGGGTTCCAAAGGTAGAATCTAATTGGAGCTTAAGAAAGAGCAAGCAGAAGGGAAGAATGTGGCTGAGTACTAGGAAATTAGAAATAAGAATAAATAGCATCATGGGACTTGGGGAAAGAACAGAGATAACCACACAGTGTGAGATGAATGCATGAAAATGTGGAAAATTTTAGCCTGGTAGAATAGAGGAAATGGGACGTGTTGCCGCAGACGTGACAGCAGATGGCAAAATTGAGCTACAGAGACAGAGCAGAGAAACAGCAGGAGAGATTAGAAGAGGCTGTAAAGGCGATGCAGATTTGCTGCCACCAAGCAGAATAAATGCCTCCTCCAGTCACAATGGAGGTCCCGGCTGGGAGCTCAGCTCATGGCTGGCTCCAAGGCATGCTTTCGGCATGCTTGGCCTGGGCTCTGCCTTGTGTGTCCTCTAGGAACACAATTCCCCACATGTCTCAGCAACACCCTGGTTTTCTTGTGCTCCTGAGGCCGCGGTGGCTGGGCACTTCTTGGTTTCCTCTTCCCGCTGATGTCTAACCCCAGCTGGGAGCAGTGTGGCTTTGGTTTCTCTTGCTAATTTAAAACATAAAACCCACGACTCAGCACCTCCTGCAATCACACTGTGTCAGCAGTGACCTGGCAAAGGAAATGTCAACCTCTAACCATCCCATAGCTCATCTCAGCATCTGCTCCCTCCTGCTGTCAAGCTCATGAGAAAGGGTGATGGTCTTGGCAAGGGGCCTCCAAATGATCCCGCTGGGGAGTGCTCAGAGCTAAGAGAAACACTGAGATTAGAGCGGAGCTTCCTACAGCGAAGCTTTTGGTAGGAAGGCTCATCTCCTTACCCCATGGTAAGCTCAGCTTAAGAGCTCCCAGTGGTTTGAAGCTGATACAGGAGACTACAAGGACTCTAGGAAGATGGTTGCAAGCTGGAGCATGCAAAACTGTTGGAAGAAGTGGGGAGAAGGGTGTTGGGAAATGATCTCTGGTATAAGTTCATTGACCTTCTTTAGTCTTTCAAGCACTGAGCCTTCTCCAAGAGGAAGGAAGGGGAAGGGAAATCCTCCACTTCTCAAAATGGCTTTTTTTTTTTCTCCCCTTAAGAAGGGAAGAAGCTGCATGTTCTCCTGCTGTTTCAAAAATGCACTTTTAAAAAAAAAAATCTAGAAAAAATGAAAGGATTGTCGGTGTGATTTTTTTCTTTAATACCTAGGAAAAGAAGAGTAGGGTAGGTAATCCAAATCAGGGAATAACTCATGTCTATAGTTATTTTTTCTAAACCAAAAAATACTAAGGCCTGACTCTCCTTGCTGATGTACTGGTGTGTGCTCTGTAATTCTACTGATGTTAGTGAACCTTGAATCCTTGAAGGTAACCCCTTTTCGTGCTTAGATGTACATCTAATGAAGATTCATGGCTTCAAAGTTGCTTTCAAGCACCAGAGCTGGTGTCATGCTTAACTAAGCCATCCAGTAGTTAATATACACCACACAATCATCTGCATATTTAATGCAGGGCAGAGAATTTCTATGGAGAAATCTATAGCTTTTAATCCAGTGATGAATCATTTATGGGATTTTGGATTATTCACTTTGCACTGAATTAAGTTGTCTCTCTTTCACAAAGTGAGACCCCCCCCGACACGGTCTGCATCACAGACCGGGCTGCACAGTGATGTATGTTGCTGGGATGAATTATTTATTGGACGTTTTAGATCCCTTGCCCAGCAGTGAACTAAGCCAGTTAATTTTAAATCTGTTCATATCCATTCCTAAGTACACAAAAAGGATTTTATGTACATGAAATTCATCTCTCCTTCTTCCCCCCCTCTCCTTCCAGTGCACTAGTGAATCATCCATGAAGTTTGGGTTGGGTTAATTTTACAGGCATACTTTCCCTTAGGGATGCAGTGGCAGTGGCCTGCTGTGGGGGACTGTTTGTCAAAGCCATTTTTGGACCTGGTGTGCAGGAGGTGTTTGTATGAGCCCTTCAGCTCTCAGTTGTGTCTTACTTTAAAAGCTGTGGAACTGAAATGGTTGCGATTCTTAGCTTGTAATGCACATGGTATAGTCCTCTTAAGCCCAAGGAAGCTGTGCAGAGAACTTATCAATGGACTTTAGTATGGGGAGCAGAGAAACTCCCAAAGGCTGTAATAATCAGGCACTGATTTTTTTTTTTTTTTTTTATTTCATCCTGCAAGCCTCAGGCCATGCCTGGGCAGAGCTTTCCCAGGGCTTTCCTGTGAGCTCTGCTTCAAGGACAAGGGGAAATAAATGTCTCAATGGAGCAGTGAGTCAATGCTGCTTTTGAATTCTGCTTGGTGTTTTATGCCCTTGGTCCATTATCTAATGGAGAATATGATGAGGTAATTATGGAAATACACAAATTGCAACCTCATGAATACCAAAGAAATTTGTGATGATCCATGCTAAAAGAATGCATAAAAATGCAAATCATTTGTAAATGGGGAGCAGTAAATCTTGTTAATATTAATAACTTAGAGCATTTAATTGCATCAAGTCTGGTTGAAATCTAACCAAAGCCCTATGAAGAGAGGTTTTTAAGACTCTATCCTGTGAACTGTGTCCCATGAGGTCAAGGGGAGCTCTAACTTGGATCCACTTGGTAGGTTACTGTTGGCTCCCTCCATATTTGAAGGAGGGAGGATGGGACTGGTCCAGAAGGTGACGCATCCCACCCAAGCAAAGGTGAGGGATGTTCTTGTTGGAGAACTTCTGACCTCAGTTGGACACTGCTGACTATGTGCAAGACACTGGACCCATGTCCTAGTGACTCACAGTATGAGCATTTGTGTCTGCTGTGTGGCTCTGACAGTACAGTTAGGCTAAAGCACATTGTCGAGGAAAATGTCCTGTGTGTATAAAACCCCATTGCCTTGTCAGACATGCAGGCTCTGTCCTGGCTGGAGCAGTGCTGGCGAGCATGGCTGTCTCTGAAGCTAATAACAGTAGATTGTCCTTGAGGTAGGATCAGGTCTCCATCTTCTTCTCTAGTACAGGATGTCTGTGTTATTCCAGTTTTTAAAAGTTATTTTTTTCCCAGTTGCATCATTAATGGCTGAGTACGTAGTAGAGTACCAACTATAGAGCTCTGGCAAAGTGTATCACGTTGTCTCTGTAGAAAGCTAGCTCATCAGCTGTGGGCAGAGATGTCATCAATCTGCTGAGTTACACCAGTTTGCTCAGTCTACCAGCACTTCTGAGAAACTTGTTCCATGCTGGGGCTTCAGTGTTAATGGTCATGCTCTGGGCACCATCAGCATCATTATCCTGGCATCTCTACAGGCTCTGCGGTGGCTGTGTCACAACACAGAGGAGATGGTAGAGAACTGGAGTCTGCAGAGGACTTGGCACGTGTAGAAAGCCATTAAATGACTCAATCATAAAACTGGAATGGGAGGCTGTTGACCATTAATTTCAGTGCTGTTTCTGAGCAACCCGATCCCTCCTTCTCTCTCTAGGTTTGGGGGAGGTGTTCCATCAGCATCCTGGGTATGAAAGGGAGAAGAAATTCCAGCTGTGTTTGGATTTTTGCCTTTTTTTGTGCTGTTGTTGTGATACCTCTGGCCAGGTGTGGGGGCTTTTGTGAGGAGTCTGCTGGGTTGAGAGTCCCTCTGGATATCCACTCACTGAAGTTTTCCTGACACATGAACAAACTCTTTGTTTCTTTTGCTTCAGACTTTGCCAGACTTGTCAGTGGCTGGGTGCTTGGCAGGATTCATATTTATCAGCTTGTTCTTCCCTCTTTAGTTCATCCATTTCCTGTCTATAGCTGAGTTATTCCACAAAAGAAACTAATTTTATAATACAAAGATACTGGATGGCACTTTCAGGCACGATGCTTGCAGCTTCATAAAACCTGATGAGGGAGAGAGAAATATTCCAAGAGAAAACGAGAAAAGGTCATGATTTATTGCTTATAAACAGCTTTCTGGATCTTATTATCTCTGCTGTGTAGCAGCCTGGAGATCTAGCTTGGGCTTTATAATTCACATCGAAATACATTGTATCACATGTCTCCTGTGAAGCCACATTTTTGAATGATACAGCAAACCCTATTAAACAGGTACTCATTAAACTACAACACCTCATAAATTCTGCCTGACTTTTGTTGACAGTACACATCAAACACAAACCATTAGGTGCTTTTCATTTTCCTGGTTGTGTGCAATCATAATGTATTACATGACAAAATAATGTGTTTACATGACAGATTTAATGCTTGATCTGCTGCATGAAATGCTTCTGAGCACCAGAAGATAAGAGAAAAATGTAACATTATACTTCCAAGTGTCTATTAATTCTTAACTAATAATAAATTACAGGGGGATGCTGATAGAAATGGATGAGAGAGGCACATGCACATGGGAGGAATTCATGAGGATTGGTGACACAGCAATGAATACTAAAAGGAGACATCATAACTAGAGCTAAACCGAAGCATTTCTGTGTTGGCAAGAGAGCTCCTAGAGCCTGTGGACTTGCTGCTGCTCCATGGGTGTGTGTTTTTCTTCTTTTGTGTCCTGACAGCCGGCACTGGCTTGTTAGGGAAGGTCACATTAGACTTCCACTTGTCCCTCCCTCCAAAGCAGTGCCAGCAAGGGATCCCAGCTTGCCCTGTCCTGGGAACTGGCCAGGCATGTGGCCAGCACTGGAACTGGACACCATCTCTGGGGGGACGTGAGGGTGTCCTGCACTGCCCTGGCAGACCTTACCTTTGTGTTACCCTGGGGCTGAAAGGGTTCCTCACTTGTCCCTCTAAAACCCTGGGAGCAGCAAGGCTTGCTATAGTGAGACGTTCTTCCTTATAGCCTGACAGCCAAGTGAGCACCATGGGATGCTCTGCAAACTGGGGAGGAGCTCTGCCGACCTTGCAGCTCCACAGCAAGCCTCTGCATGGATGTTGTGCAGGGATGATGGGTTCATCAAGGGACAAAGACAATCACCAGTCCCCTGGGGCTGGGAGAGACAAATAAAAGTCAACCCTTGCCAGCAAGAGTTTGCTTGCAAACTGTCTCCCACCAGCAAAAGAAAGTAACCAAGTTTCTGTTTTTTCCAGCTAAGAGACCCCCTTTTAAAAAAAAAATTGTTGACTTTTCCAGCTGGGAACTGGTCTATCCCTGCACCTCCTGTGCTGATCCATCCAACCTGTGCACAGTGCTGAGCATGTGGCTTCCTGCCCTCATCCTGTGTGTCCCAGCCAGTCCAGTGCATGCACCTCCAAATCAAACCCCAAGGGAAGGTTTGCTCCCATGTGAATGAATGGTCATGTTTGAGCAATGATTTCATGCTTTGGTTTAGGTGCTTGCCTACTTGCCTTCAAAATAGAGGACAGACAAATTAAATCTCAAGGCATTCTGTGCCAAATTTCATTTTACCTTTTGAAAACTTCCAAGGAAACTGCTTTTACTTTTGTTGTTTTTTTGTTTTCATCAAAAATGGTTGCTAGTTTTGGAGTTTCTTTATGAAGAATTGTCCTTCAACAAGTCTCCTTTCTCCACAGTGCTACAAGTCCACCACCAACCCTTTCCCTCTATGAAACCCTACTGTGATCCTCCACTTCCATACCCAGCAGATAACTGTCAGGGCCCTGAATTAGGAATTCCAGGAGTGGTATTCAGGCACTTCACAAGTTTAGAGTATGAGGGCAGCTGTGTCTATTAATCTTTAAAAAGAACCCAAATCTCTGTTTTTTATTGCAAGTGGGAGCTAAGAAGGAATTGGTATGTGGGAAAACAATGCTGTAATAATGACATACAATCAAAGGGAGGGTAATAAACCTGCGAGTTCTCTGTATTCACTGGGGGAGTGTGCTGGGGAGCAGGAGCTGAGGCTTGTTTTAACTACAGGCAGCTTTCTCCTTTCAGTGTTTATGGCTTTCTCAATCACTCTGCTCATCTGCTGCTGGAGGCTTTTATTTACTGATAAGGGCTGTTAACCAGTTGGAAAGTCAGACCAATGAAGTTATGTAAAATGCAGCAAACTGTTTTTGGCAGGTTAGAGCCATGGTACCAGAGGAGTGAGGGAGATGGGAGGGCTCCTGCCCCTCCTGTTGGAAAGGGAAATGTCCTGAGGAGGGGACAAATTGCAATAAACCATGTGTGTGTGTGCGTATATATATGTGTGTGTGCGTATGTATATATATATATATAAAAACACTGTTTACTTATATATATAAGTATATAGGTGTATCTATACACATACCTTGTGTTCCTGCTTCTTGGCATCCGCTGGTGCTGTTGGGACAGTGAGTTTGTCTTGCTTATTCTGGTCTCTCTTTTTCAGAGAAATTTCTAAATTCTCCTTTAACAGGGAAATGAATAACAAATGCTGATTTGCAATGGGAGGGGTGCTCAGACTGCCTTGCCCCAGTGTGGTGGGAGCAGTATCTCAGAGAGAGAATGACCAGTTAACTCCAGGGAGTCTTGGAGGTACATTAAATGCTACCTCCAAAGTGACTTTGTAGCATCTTTCCTTATCTGGAAGCAAACAATAATAGAAATGGAAAAAAACCCCCTGATTTTAACATTGCAATTTTCCTTTCAGTGTCTTCAGAGTTGTGTCTCTGCAAGGATGCAGGGAATAGTGCTATGGCTGCAGCATTTTCTTTTTTAGTGCAAGAGTTTCTACCAGCAGAGCATCAAATGTGTGCAGCCTTCCTCGTGTGTCCGTGGGTGCTTTGAAAAATCCCAGGCTTTGCTGAGGATTCTGATTTTCTTGTTTATAAGCCGTGTCTGGCAGTGTGATCTTATTTCATGGCATTTTGCCCCCGAGACAGTAATTTCTAACCTCTGGAGCTCTGCGTATGAAGCTATTGCAAAATTCAAGAAGAGAGTGCTATTAGTTTGAGTTCTTAAAGGGATATTCAGCATGGAAAGCTGCAGTCTGGGACATAAGGCCTTATGATCCCTGGTGAACTGTTTTCTTGGTTTGAGATTGGAAGTTTATTCTATACAGGGTTTTTTGCAGAGGCAAAAGTGATTCTGGGTGTGCTTTGTTTTGCTTCCCCAGCCATTATTTATTTATTCTTATTTGCCGCTTTCTGGGGGAATTAAAATTTTATTGGGAATGTCATGTCTGGAAGGTCATGTACAATTACTACATATATATAAAACCTATACAGTTTTTAAAGTTAAAAAAGCGCCAAACAAACAAAAAACTAAACCCAAAACAAAAACCTTTTTCCAATATCCAGCTACTGTCTTTCAGATCCATCTTGCAAATTGTTAACATAGTTCAGTCGACCTGACTGCACTTTTAACAGTTTTTCCAGTCTTCCAATTTTTAAAAGGTTTCTAATTTGCTTTAGCTCATTTCATGTCCCCAGGGTTGTGGATTCCCTTTAAACCCTGTATTTCTCACCAACTGTTTGGAAGTCTCAATTACTGCAGTGCAGCAACATCTAATTTTCAAAAAAATTCCTGGAAAAGTAGGCATCCTTTTCAAATCTCACCTCCATTTGGTCATCACTTGAAAAACGAGGAGCATTGGATTTGACAGAAGCATTTCAGTTCCCCTTTGCTCTTTCAGAATCTTTTTGCCCTGAAACAAATTGGAAAAGTTCTGTAGCAATTTCTTGTAAAGTCTCACCTCTCAGATTGTGTATGATAGAAAGGCACCTCCCTACCTCCCTCCTACTTTTATTCTTGAGACACTTCCATCTACCCACAAAGAAGTACGAAGTCAAAACTGATGACTCTGGAAGTGGTCCACTGTAATGTGACAGCTCCTCCTCCCAAAGCAGCACTGGTAGCCTGGGAGAAATACTGCTGACTGCAACAACCAATTCACTCGTTTTTCCTTTTCCTCTCTGGAAACAGTTTGTTCAAAGCCCTCTGCAGTCAGGGAGCCTGAGAGAGTAGTTTTAAAGGGTCTAGGAAAGGATTTACTCTTTGCATTGGTTGACAGACTGCAATATTCAGTGTAGAGCAGTTAATTGAAAACCAGGGAAGGAAAGGCTGTTAAAGGTGAATATCGTGTGAATCTTGGCTCAAGATAGTAAAGCCCAGCTTTCAAGCTAGTTTGTTCCCTGTTTTTTTTTTTTTTTTTTTTTTTTTTGATGAAAGAGATGCAAGTTCAAGGGAGAGAGATCTGAGGGGTTTTGGATGGTCATGAAGCTGCTTGGTTAAGATGGAACATCTCCTGCCGGAGAGCAGAGCAGGTGCAAGGTGCTCCCTGTGAAACCCCAACGGGGTTTTGACCAAATGCTTGTTAGAGTAGTTGATTTCCTCTATTTCTATAGACCTATGTGTATAAACTTCCCAAATTGCTATTGTAGCTGGTCTCCTCTAGCATTCTGGATTTTGGGTCCAGCACACCGTGACATGGTCACAGCAGGGCAGGACCTTCTGCTGCCTGGCAGGCTGTGGTTGCTGCATTCGCACTTGATGGGTTTGCCCAGCTACTTCATAATTTGGAAGATCACTTTCCAAACCATGGTCTTTTAAATGTGTTTAATATTGGCACTGAATGTGAACCACGCTTTAGGAAAGGCTGGTATGAATCCTTTTAGAAAAAGTACAGCCAGCAAGTCTGCCCATATATATGCTGGTGTGTGCACTGGGTTCCCTTTTCTACCCTCTGCAGGAAGGATTTGAGATCTCCTTGGCTGATGTTACATTTTCTGATGGAGATACATTAAAAATTGATTACTTTTTTTTAGCAGGCTCCACTACTTTCCTGCTGGGGCAATTTATGTAGAACTAGATTTAAACATCTCCTATTTACTCGTAAATTGTATTGACCTGGTAAAATCCATGCCATTTTCAGCAAAGTCTGTTCCATTTGGAAATAAGATATGAATCTACTGACTTCAGAAAGCTTTTCTAAAAAACCCTCATCTGAGGCACAAGTGGGGTCAAAGCAAGCTAGAAACTGAGATCCAAAATTTTCTGTGCCTCCTCCTCACCCAAGCTGCCACCTGATACCAAACTCTCCCAGTGTTGTTTTCCCACATTAAATGCCCCCAACCATCAGAAAGTTTTACTTCTTGGAAGTTCTACTTGTGGGTTAATAAAATCCACAGTCTTAACAGACTCAGCTGGTGTTCTGCTGCCCCGTATTCGAACCCCTCAGAGATCCAGAAATGAGTCACGCAGCTGGCCATCGCCTCCAAGGGGCTCAGCCTGCCTCTCCCAGAGCCTTGAGACCGAGTTTCCTATAAAATGTAATTGCTGCGGCTTTCTTTTAAGACACGGCCAGAGCAAGGAGAGGTGCTGAGGACAAAAGCTCTTCCTTATAAAGTAACCTGTGATTTACAGCATGTGCTCACGCATTGGAAATCAGGAAATCATTTCCACCCTTCTCTGGAGGGAGTCTAAACCTGTTTCTCCCAAGAGAGTGGCTGAGCCCGTGGCTGCTCTGGAGTTGGGACACCTTCCTCTGTTGTCTGGAGCTAGGATACTGCAAAGAAAAAAGATTTGGGTCCCACTGGTGGCAGAGAGAGAAAGTACCGTCAGAATGAATGGGATCCAGTGAAAGGGAGACCTGGGCTTTGCATTTTCCATTCGACACCCATTCAACCAAGTGTAGAAGCTTTTGGACCAGAAACAAAGTCCTTTTCCCTCACTGTGAATGTCTTACCAGGCAGCTCGTACCCATGTAAATCCTGTGCCCTTTCTGCCTGGTGAGAAGATTGCAGGTGGATCAGCCCTCTGGATGATGGTGATGGTTCTAGATCAGGTTCTAGAATGCTTTATGGGTCTAGACCAGGTTCTAAATCACTTTATGGTTCTAGATTGGGTTACAGAGCTCATTCTAGACAACTTAATGGATCTAGAGAGCCTTCTAGATCTAATTCTAGTGCCCATTCTATATTGCTTTATGGCTCTAGAGAGCATTCTAGAGATAATTCTAGAGCTAATCCCAGACCACTTTATGGTTCTAGAAAACATTCCAGATCTAATTCTAGCACTCATTCTAGATAACGTTATGTTTCCAGGTGGCATTCTAAATATCATTCTAGATCTCATTCTAGATCACTTTATTGCTCTAGATAGCATTGTAGATAGCATTCTACATCACTTTATGGTTCTAGACTATAGTCTAGCTTGCTTGTTGGTTCTAGATCACTTAATGGTTCTAGATCAGTTTCCAGGCTGGCTTAGGGCTCCACTGGGTTTTGAGGGGGGAGGACCTAGTTCAGGCAGCTGTTTTGGCATCTCATGAGGATTTGGAATACTTGCTGATGATTATAGCAATCTCACCGGGGTTTTTTCCTTTCTTATTTTATTTTTTTTGCCTCACATGCTTTTTTTCCTTCTTTGTGGCTCTTTTGAGTTGAAGGCCTGTAGGATCATCCCATAAACTACCGTTCTCCCAAGTTTCTATCACGCTGACTCGCCCTGCCTCTGTGAATCTTCTTTTCACTGGAGGCCCAGAAGGCCAACCAGATCCTGGGCTGCATCAAGAAAAGCGTGGCCAGCAGGTCGAGGGAGGTGATTCTGTCCCTCTACTCTGCTCTTGTCAGACCCCACCTGGAGTACTGTGTCCAGGTCTGGGCCCCCCAATGCAAGAAGGATGTTGAGCTGTTGAAGTGGGTCCAGAGGAGGGCCACAAAGATGGTCAGAGGGCTGGACCTCCACTATGAGGACAGGCTGACAGAGTTGGGCTTGTTCAGCCTGGAGAAGAGAAGGCTCTGGGGGGACCTTATAGTAGCCTTCCAGTACCTGAAGGGGGCTACAGGAGAGATGGGGAGGGACTTTTTACAAGGGCATGTAGTGACAGGATGAGGGGTAGTGGATTTAAACTGGAAGAGGGCAAATTTAGACTACATATTAGGAAGAAATTTCTTCCTGTGAGGGTGGTGAGGCAGTGGCCCAGGTTGCCCAGAGAAGCTGTGGATGCCCCATCCCGGGAGGGGTTCAAGGCCAGGCTGGAAGAGGCTTTGAGCAACCTGGGCTAGTGGGAGGTGTCCCTGCCCATGGCAGGGGGGTTGGAACTTGGTGATCTCTAAGGTCCTTTCCAACCCAAACCATTCTATGATTCTGTGATTTCCAAGGCAGTTACTAATCCCTGTGAAATGCTCCTCTTCCAGGCCCTTTACTCCAGTAGCCAGATCCACTCCAGTAGCCAAGCACCTTTACTCAACCCCCAAAACTGCCTTGCCTAAATTTCAGATGCAGAAGGTACTTTCATCCAGTCCCAAGTGTATGCACACAGGAATAAGTGAGCTACTTGATGAACTGATTAAAGATTTACAGTTCTTAGAGCACATACCCGTCTTTTGGGGAAAATCCTGGATCAGAAATCCATCTCTGTCCTCCCTAATCCACGTATTATTCTCTCTCATTACTTTGTATGGATTCTTTTCCATTTCACGTTGCAGCATTGGGTCACCAGTATATGTCTGGTATTTAAATACATTATTTAGCTGTCTCCTGACTCTCTGGTATTTGGTGGCATCTGTTAGCATGGTTGACTCCTCTTTATTTATTTAATGATGATACCTTAATTTTTTTTCATAATAATATCAACATCCTGCTGGTCCATTAGCAGGTCATATTCTGCCTGAATCCAAAGTTAACTCTTGTGCCTTTTCTTTCCATTTTACTACCTGCAATATGTTATCAGGAACTGTTTTTGTCTCTTCTGACTTTCCAAGTGATACAAACCCCATTTATGCTGTCATCCCCTGGGAATTCACATAGAAGAATGGAGAGCAGAGAGATCAGTCACTGGAGTGAAGTGCCTGGGATATTCAGGGAACTTTACAAGAGAATATCTACCCACATTGCATGCCACACAGACCCAGTGTAGTAGGACCAGACTTCTGCCTGCTTCCTCTGTTCAGCTGTGTATTTTTGAGTAAACATTTCAAGTCAGGGATGATCTTTAAGGTCCTTTCCAACCCAAACCATTCTATGATTCTATGACTCCCCTTCTTTTAAGGAAGGGAGGCTGGGACCCAGTTTCCTGGTTGGGGTTCCTAGGCATTATTTTAACAGAAATAGAAATCCTTTTCTCTTCCCAAAGCCCACCACAACCCAGAGACTTGTCTCTAGGAATATGGGAGGAAACCAGCAAGCAGTTCTTGCTTTTTGGTGATGAGCAAGTTGCTGCAGCAAACAGCAAGCCCAGCGCTGTGCTTGGGCTGAGCGTAGCCATGGGCTGGCTACACACAGATGCAGATGAGCGGCGTGTTCTCCTGCTTGCACAGCCCTTGTGTTTCTCAAGGACTGGTCCCTCTGAAGAGGGACTGCTCCACGTCTCTCTGGGCGTGACCCACTTGCTGCATCTCATCAGTTGTGACGGGCTTTTAGTATTTTAAAATGTCAAGAACATTTATCATCTCCAGCAGTGATGAAACCTTTCTTCGATGTTCCCAGGCTTGTGAAAGTGGTGTTGCAAGGGACTGCAGAGCACTTCTGTTTAGTTTCAAATCTACTTGTGGCAGCTGGGCCGTATCATCCCCCATGCTCAAAGCAGCACAGCACGGTGACCCCTCTCAGTGGGCTGCTTTCTTGGTCTCATCTGCATCCCTTCAGGGTGTCTCTCACCCAACTGTCCCTTCCTGAAATGCATAGCAGATGCAGGCTCACTGTTTCCGCTTGGGATTTCTCACCATTTTCCTGTGCTGGACTGCCTGAGCAACAACAGCAATACCTCTAGCATCATTCTCCATCAATCAGAAAGTCCTGTGAGTTCCTTAAATTGCAGCTATTCCTCTTGCTTCCTCTGGATTCACAATAATAATAATAAAAGATAGCCAGTCTGTGCTGTGTAATGCCTTCTTTGCTTGGCCAGAACACCCTGGTTTGCATGTTTTGAGGACATGGCAATACCTTAACTCCAGGACTTCAGTACCTGACTATGCCAACAACTTCCCCATCCTATGGCTGGCTAGAAAAGAGCCAGCTGTTGGTGAGACATCACAGCAAGGTTTTGGAGAGGCTTGGCTGCTGGAATAAGTATTGCTCAGAAACACCTCTATGGCCTCCCTACAATAGATAATGTGAACACAGAGGTCTTGCAGATAATCCATTTTATTCTTAGGAGGACTGAAAACCCATGAATTTTAAATTCCTTTTTTATTTTCCACCTTATCAAGCATATGTGCCTCAGCTGTACAGTATCCCTAACCAGAATGGAAGTGAGCTCATGTTGTTCAGAGTGACAATTTCTTCCAGCCCTGTTCAGACTTTGGCTCCCATTCATCCAAGAAGGGCTGCATCCCTGGAGAGTGACACTGATGTTGGTGCACCAGGGCTAACGTCCCAGCAAATGCCATTCTTATTTCCTGGGTTGCAGATGGCATCTGGTGTATGCCTGTCCCTGCTGCACTCAGATGAGCTTTGACTTAGTTCTCCCACGAGAAGAATGGGATCTTGACTAAACTGTCTTCAGGCGATGCAGTCAGTTGTGCTTTGGAGATACTGTGTGGGAACTCCACCAGGATTAGTCTGAGACCTCCCCTTGTTTTGTTTCTGGTTTGACTGCACCCAAATCATAGCTGTAATTTCTTACCATGCCTTTCTCCACTCAGCACCAATATTTCTTCCTTATGAAAACACTAATTTCCATACTGGCTTTGACTTTTTTGATAAACAAAGTTGACCTTTAAAATGTCCCATAGCCTCTTACTTTTTCTAAATCCTAAATTGTTTTGTGCTTCTCTTTTTCAGCCAGTTCAATATTTTAATATGCTTTTGAAAAAACCATTGGCACCAGAGTTGAATGAACATCCTGGGTTTGTCTCGCCAGTGGCACAGTCAGGAGTAAAACTCACCTTCTTCCCTCTGCTGGATATGTCCCAAGTCTTTCATTCCAATACTTCCTGTGATAGAAAATCTATCAGGCACTAATGGAAGATGTTGCCATGGTTAATTACTGTCTTTGGTTTGAAAAAAAAAAAGCTAGAAAATGACTCCTCATACTTAGCTTGGATTGATCCAGTTTCAGCTTTCAGCCATTGGGTATAATCCTGCCCCTGTAGATTAAAGAGGTCTTACTTAATAGAAAATCATGTGGATACTTAAGTGACCTCTTAACCTCCTCTTGGTGAAATCAAATAAGTGGAACCTCTTTGGTCTCTTACTGCAAGGCAAGCTTTCCTGATGAGGGTCAGGGCAGGCCAGCGGGGTCCAGGTCAGAGATCACAAAAAAAAAAAAAAAAAAAGAAAATATTTGTGTTCTTGGCCCACTTTCTGGAAACCCAAAATAGATGAACTGTGAGAAGGGATTGGGCATTTAAACACATTTCCTCTCTCCTCTCCTCATGATTCAAATTAACAGAGAACTAATGGATAAAATTAATCAGGCACTGTTCCATCCACCTCCTTCATGAAAAGGCAGGTGAGCATTAAACTACATTAAATATTACTTTCTTATGAGCAAATTGAGATTCCACACAAATACAGTTAATTAAAGTTGAGACTGGCCAATTACATGAATATATACAAGAATGATTTGAATACAGATACTACAAGATTGGAGGAGGGAAGAAGGAAACCTGTCTGTGCCCCTAAAAAATCCATTTGAACAGCTTAATGCTGTATTTCATATTTAACTTAAGAAAGGCATTTACTGTTAATGAGATTATAAATGTGCTGGAAAACAAGCCTAAGTGATTAAAGCAGGAAGTTCTTGAGGTGTATCACTTGGCGAGGGTGGAAATGGGAAGGAAGCGGGTTACTGTGAAGGCAGACAGGCAGGTGGGCACCCAAAGTGGTGTCTCGCAGTCCCTTCTTGGCCCCTTTGGCTTCCTGCTCTTCCCTCTTTCTTCCCATTCTTCCTGATGTTGCTAACGAGCCCTGATCATGCTGTTCTGCAGGTCTGAGATGAATGTAAACCAAAAGACAATCTCTGCTCAGTGATTTTTCCAATCTGAGTGCATTTGGTTGTCCAAAATACCAGTACCAGAGGCTAGATGAATAAGCTGGTCACAGGAGTGGAGTCCTGTTGAATGAAGATAGCATAATGTAGGCCTTAAATCATAGGAGATTTTGGAGATTCTTGTATCGCTGGGTGAATTTCATGGTTTTAGTGACCTCCAAGCAAGGACAAAAAAATATTGCTTTCTGTCTAAAGCCACTTTCTGCAAAAATAAGATACAGTTTCTGGACACAGAAGAGTGAAGGCATCATAGTTTCAGACTATGGGTATGAAATTTATATTTGCAAATTTTTCATTTGTTATAAGACATTGATAGGCTGAATTCAGTGTCCCCATTCCCTTCTGGAACTGACTTTCTCCTGGGAACGGGCTGCTGAAGCATTTAATATTTAGATTGCTGCAAAAACTATCTGCAGCAAAACCACACCAAGAAAATGGGAACATGTTATTGGAACAGAATAGACTATTTCAGCTGGATGAGACCTACAATGATCACCTAGTCCAACTGCTCAACCAATTCACATCTGGCCAAAAGTTAAAGCGTGATATTAAGGGTATTGTCCAAATGCCTCTTAAACCCTGACAGACTTGGGGCACCAACCACCTCTCTGGGAAGCCTGTTCCAGTGTTTGACCACCTTCTTGGTAAAGAAATGCTTCCTAATGTCCACTCTAAACCTTCCCTGGTGCAACTTTGAACCATTCCCACACACCCTGTCACTGGATACCCAGGAGAAGAACTCAGCACCTCCCTGTCCATGTCTCCTCCTCAGGAAGAGCAGGCTGCACCAACACCAAATACAGCAGGAGAATCACCTCTTTGGAGGTGCCATCCTTTATTAGGGTTTTGTTGAAGCATGGCTTCATTGCCCTTTCAGTTCAGGTTGAGGAACACCAGACAGCCAAACCCCCTCAGATCTCACTTTGCAATTGCAGAGCTGGCAATTCAGCGCACGTTGCTGGGACAGTGGAGGTATCTGCCTAGTGAAGGCTCTACCTTTCCTTTTCTTCCATGATGAAGGGATAAATTATTGTCTTTCTGGGCATAAATCACTTCTGGTTGCGGGAAGTTAGGTGGAAACCTCCCTGGAACCCAATTATACAATGATTGACTACTGAGGAGGTTTTGTACCTTTCTTTGAAGTATATGGCTGTTGTCACACCCTTACTTGACAGTTGTGAGGACAAGAAGCTGGTGTTGGCTCATACAATTCAAAAGACTTTAGTGCAACAAGAGCCACTAATACATTAGAGGAGAGTGCTTATGAGGAGTGGAGAAAAATCCACTGAGTGATCACAGGAGTGTCTTGCTCGTGCCATAAGCACTAAACCATAACAGCAGCAATGGGCCAGTGACCATCCTCTTTGGATGCCCAGAGGTGGCATGTACCAGCCTGCACTGGTAATGCCACGCAGGTCAGGTCAGAGGAAAGCCAAACTGTGTGTTACGCATATATTTAGACTGTATGACATGCAGGACAGAGGAGAAAATAAGATAATGGTTGTTTTGGTTTCAGATGTGTAGGCACTCTCTCTGACAGGGAAGAAAAAAAAAAAGAATCTGTGAAAGGAAAGACAGTGTCTTTTGATTTGTATCATGCAGAACAGTACAGGGGCATGCTAGGAATGATGACAAGGGAGAAAAGGAGGGACAGAGCCACTCCTTGAAACTGTAGGCTTCGTTTGGCCATTAGGTGACACTCTTTTGCTACATTTCCGACAGCCAGTGCTGCAGGAGGACAACACCAGGCAGACACGAACTCTCATTTTGGGTAAGCCAAGTGTAACTGTTTCCTCAGTGTACAGGTTTAGTGCACGTGGGAACTTTATGAGAAATTTTCTGATCAAGAACCTTTCACTTCTTACAATTCCTGATTAATTTGATTCTCCACTTTAATGTGATTGAACATTCAGGAACCAGCTCCCTCACGTTCAGAATACTAACCACCAAGATATTTTGCTTGATTGAAATCTCTTTAGGTAGGTATTGTGAGATAATTCAATCACCAGCTCCAGGGTGTTACTATTTAATTTGTGCAGAGGGTGGCATTTCAGCACCATGGAAAGTAGCGGAGTCCAAGAGAGGTACGTGAATAACAAGAGAGTCAACCAGGAGTTATTTTGCTGGTGTTTCTGGCTGTGCCACTGAGCTGTCTAGTAACTTTGGACAAAACAAAGACTCTGAAAGCAGCACAGAATAACTCCAAAGTCAGAGAAACGAGTTTTCCATTTTCTGGCAACAAATATAAGTGCATCTGTTCCACCTACATTTCCACTGTCTTCTACAACTATAATAACAGGTAAATGCATGCTTGGCCATCCCTCGAAAGACCAACATTGACTTCTCAGATTACATCCACATCATAACGACTCAGTTGAGAATGATGGCATACATGGAAAAGGCAGTAGCATTAATTTTTTTCAGGAGCATTTGGAAGATTTACAGCAAACTTACATCTTACTTTTTTCATACTTAGGGAAGTAACTAGATTAGTACTAATTAAAGACTATATTTTAGTTTTAAAAAACCCAGTCATTTATGGATTGCAGATACAAAACTCTGTTTTTTGCTCCTAAGATTTTGTTTGTTGTTGCTGCAGTAAGCAAATGGAAAGTTCCTCTTTTCTGCAGTGTACCTTGCTGGGAGGAAAATTGTCAACACAAGAAGTGAAGGAGACTAGTGCAGAAGGCATTATATATTCCTTTTTAATCTTTTTAATATCCATGTATAAGGGACACAGAGCTGCCTGCAGTGACCTCTCCCCAGGTGATGGAGTGCCTCTGCTCAGGGTCACTTAAATATGCCTCTGTTTGTTTGCTCTGGAACCCACCCATCTTCTTGAATAATTCACGAGCACAGTTGGGCCCAGGAACCCTCTTTAATGAGTTTGGGAAGTGGCCAGGGCTTAGTGCTGCAATCAGCTTCGGACTGCTGAAGTGCAGAGCACAGGGTTCTGAATGCCAACCTGAGGCTCCAGTGTGTACCTAAACAATACCGGTCTTCCAGCAAAATTGCTCACTCAGTGAGGACAGGATAGGGAATAGGGTCCAACAGGAAGCTGCCAGATCCATCCCAGTGTTTCTTCTTCTTCAACCCTTCAAGATAATTAAACTTGGTAAGAGGTGAGGGACAGAGATTTAATTTCTGCTGGGAGGGCACTCTGATGCTTCTGTTCCTTTTTCACTTGTTTTCCCTGTCTAGGGCCAGATCCTGTCTGTTTTTCAGGTGTAAATGAGTCACTGGTGCTGAGTTGAAGTGCTGTTCAATGGGAAGTCAGCGTGGTTGAACTGGATTTGGAGGAGCTAGTGCAGATGGTTATATTCTGCCTTTACAGGATTGGGAATATGTCTATTTGCTCATCTGCTAAGCGCTTCTCACTCATGATGCTGTTCACAAACACAAGAGCAATCCAGCCTTGTGCTTTCTTTTGTGCCAGATTTCTGGTTGCGTTGCAGAGGGAATTGGATCTCACAGGTTCCCATTGCAGTATTGTGTGCTACAACTCAAGAACAAGAAATATGAAAAGACCCATGAAAGCACTTGCTGCAGTAGCCACCAGCCTTCATCCTCCTCCTGCTGAGCGCCTCCTCTCTGGGATAAACCAGCCGAGAACAGGATTCACAGACCCGCTCCAGCCTTGCTTGTATCCATAAGCTTGCTTACAAGTTTTTGGAGAAAAATCAGCTTTGCAGATATGCTCCACTAATCCGCAATGACTTTGGTGTTGGTTTTTCATTCCATTGGCATACTCGTATTTACTTTTTCTCAACACTTTAGGTATTTTTTTGCTGTCTTCCTTTCTGCATCTGTGTGAAGTAAGCCAGGCAATTTTCTGTTTGAATTGCTTCTGGGGAAGGCACATTAAAGCCATACACATGCTTGAAAGGCATGTTAAAGACTTAAAGGGTCATCTTAGGGGCCCAGCTGTACGCCTTGAGTCCTCCAGTATGTAAAAAAGGGCCATAATCTGGATGAGTTCTTCTGATCCTTTCAGGAAATAAAATTTTTAAAAGTAGCATAATTTGCAGTAATTTTGGTTGGCTATTATGGAAAGCTTTCTAACTACAAGTTCATTAGGACGAGCTGAAGGAGGCTTTTGACAGCAGGCTATGCCA
>NW_010123499.1:0-1796 GCF_000699245.1 Pterocles gutturalis
TCCTGGGTGCTGGATGCAGGATGGTGGGGCAGGGGGCTGGGTGCTGGGGCAGGGTGCTGGGTGCTGGGGCTGGATGCAGGATGCTGGGGTAGGGTTCTGAGTGCTGGGTGCTGGGGCAGGTTGCTGGGTGCCAGGGAAGGAGCTGGGGCAGGGTGCAGGATGCTGGGTCAGGGTTCTGGGTTGAAGGCGCAGGGTCCTGGGTGCTGGGTGCCCAGGCAGGGTGCTGGGGGCAGGGGCAGGGTGCTGGCTCATGGTGCCAAGGCCGAGTCCTGCTGAGCTCTCCAGTTCCCCCCACCCTTTCCCACTCCCCAGCACAAGCCCTGGAGCCTCCAAGCTGAGCTGGTGGCCTGTCCCCAGGGTGGTGGCAGCCGCTGCGCCCTCCCCAGTGTGCCCTCGGGACAGCCACCGCCATGTCCCCCACCTACCTGGCAGCACCAGCGCAGGTAGAGGTTCCGCAGGGATGACATGGTGGACAGGTAGCTGAGGCCGGTGTCCGTGATCCGCACGCACCTGCCGGGGACATGGTGTGTCAGGGCTGGCCGGGAGCAGGGCACCCACGGGTGTCCCCAGACCCAGTGGCTGCACCCACTGCCTCCAGCACAGTCCAGCATGGCATGGCATGGCGTGGTGTGGTATGGCATGATGTGGCATGTCATGGCATGTCATGCCTTGGCATGGCTCAGCATGGCACAGCACAGTGTGGCATGGAATGGCATGTCATGCCTTGGCATGGATTGGTATGGATTGGCATGGCTCGGCATGGCTCAACGTGGCTTGACGTGGCATGGCAATGCATGGCATGGCACAGCATGATGTGGCATGTTATGGCATATAATGCCTTGGCACACAGCATGGCTTGACATGGCACAGCATGGCATGGCATGATGCGGCACGTCATGACACGTCATGCCTTGCCATGGCTTGGCGTGGTTTGACATGGCTCAACATGGTTCGACATGGCATAGCACAATGTGGCATGTCATGGCATGTCATACCTTGTCATGGCTTGGCATGGCTCAGCATGGCTTCACATGGCACGGCACGGCATGGCTCAACATGGCACGACAATTAATGGCATGGCATGGCATGGCTCAGCACAGCTCGGCACAGATCAGCATGGCTCGGTACGGCACGGCATGGCTCGGCACGGCCCAGCACGTCTCAGGAGGGCTGGGCGCAGCCCCGTACCTGTCGAGCACCAGCTCCTCCAGCTTGTGCAGGTCGCAGGCGATGTACTCCAGCGCCATGTCGGTGATGCGAGGGCACCAGGAGAGGTCCAGGCTGCGCAACTTCCGCAGGTTCTCAGCCACCAGCTCCACACCATCATCTGTCACCTTGGAGCAGCCCGAGAGGCTGAGGACGCTCAGGTTGGGCAGGCTGTGGACCATGTTGACCACGCCGTGGTTGGTGATCTCCCAGCAGGAGTTGAGGCGCAGTGTGTGAGTGGTGTACCCTTGCTTGGCCGTGAAGTAGGCGAGCGCCGTGTCCGTCACGTGGTAGGCCTGCAGGTTGAGCTCGGTGAGGTTGGGCAGGAGCTGCGAGATGGCGGCGATGGCATCGTCGGCCACGTTGATGCAGTCGCTGACGCTCAGCGCCGTGATGCGGGCGTTGAGGCTGGACCACAGCCCTGCCTCTGTGAAGTCGTTACAACCCCCCCCTGCATCTGCTCCAGCATCACCTGCCAAGGGGTTGGGGGTCAGCGCATGGGGGGACCATCACACGCCCAATGCAGCCCCTCCACTTCACTCCAGCTCCCTCTGAGCTCCTCCGGGGCTCTTCCCACTGCCCCCAGCCCT
>NW_010123499.1:1911-3835 GCF_000699245.1 Pterocles gutturalis
ACCAAGTGCCTCCACTGGGGGCAGGATTAATGCCCGCTCCCAGCCTGGGCACTGGTAGGGGGATGCAGCTGTGGCACAGCTGGTGCTGCGTCTGGCCCCGGCGCGGGGCAGGGGACCTCGGCGGGAACCTCGCTTGGCCTTGTACAAGACCATGAGTTGCCCCATTTCCATTTGACCGTGACCCCCCCTTGCTGGGGAGCAGCCAGCCAAGCAGGGATGTTCCCGTCCCCTGAGCCCTTCTCAGCACCCACCACCACATCCACCACCCAACGGCACGGCTTTGCCTTCCCAGCACGGACGGGTGAGGGCAGCACCTGCAGGCAGGTGGGATGAACCCCCCCAAAACCATCCTCACCCCCCACCTGGGGTGCTGCAGCCCATCCTAGTGCCCGGACCACAGGCAGGGGATCCTGACGCTTGGTGGCTCTTCCCAGGGGTGGCTGGCTGGGTTGTGTCCAGTTAAAGCTTTATAGCACGTGTCCCCAGGGGCACTGGGAAGGACCCACCATTGGGTCTTGACCACCCCAGTCATCTCACTGGTGCTGGGGACACCTACCTCCAACCCTGCGTCCGTGATGGTCGACCTCTTAAGGCTCATGGACTTGACCCCCTTCTTGGAGAGGGGGTAGTTGTCAATGAACTCACAAATGTCCAGGTCGGAGACGCCCACGAGGCAGAAGCCGTCAAAGCCGCGCACGGCAAAGCCCTGCAGGCTGACAAACTCCTTCTCGCCACTGGGCAGGACGTTGTAGAGCTCTTTGGTGTGCAAGACAGGTGTCAAACCCACCCAGAACTTGGGTTGGTAGAGCACCCGTCGCCACGCCTTGCACACCTGTGCCAGCACGCACTTCTCGCACGCCGAAAAGTACCAGAACAAGCGGTTGAGGATCTTCTCGTCCACCGCCAGCTGCCTTTCTGAGGGTGAGCTGGGCAGCCGCTCTGGCGAGGGCTGCTCCGAGCCTTCGCTCGTGTTCAGTCCCACCAAGGAGGCACCGGGAGGGGAGGAGACACTGGCCAGAGTGGCCAAGGAGAGTGGGGAGGCCAGGCTGGGGATGGGCAGGTCACTGCGGTGGGCTAAGGCCGGGCTGAGGATGGCAGGCACGGAGGAAGGCTGGCACAGGCGGTTCTTCACGGCGGGGGTGCCTTTGGTGATGCTGGCGGAGCCGATGCCGTTGGGTTGCGTGGGGATCTTCACCAGTCCATTGCGGGGCAAACATGGGGGCTTGGTGTCACTGTTTCTCGGGTTCGACATCTTCCACGGGTCTCTCTGTAACACAGGGAGGGGGGCTGAGGGGCTTCTGGCCAGGTAGGGAGGGTGGGCAGGGCTGGGAGGGGTCATGGCACTAGAGGGGACGAAGACCCTGGGGGTCCCCGTGCAGGGAGCGGGGTGGCACAAGGGACTGGGTGGTGCAGGGCTGCTGGGCACAGCCACAGAGGGGACATGACAACAGAGTGGGGACCTTCAGGGTGTGGCCCTGGTGTCCCCCGTGACAAGGGATGGGTGGGGATCTGTCTCTGGATGTTCACATCTCTCTCTGAGCCCAGGATCCAGCCACCAATGGGATCAGGAGCAGGATCAGAGAATTCCAGAATGGTTTGGGCTGGAAGGGACCTTAAAGCCCACCCAGTGCCACCCCCTGCCATGGGCAGGGACACCTCCCACCAGCCCAGGTTGCTCAAAGCCTCATCCAGCCTGGCCTTGAACCCCTCTAGGGATGGGGCATCCACAGCTTCTCTGGGCAACCTGGGCCACTGCCTCACCAACCTCATCTAAAAAAATTCTTCCTAATATCTAGTCTGAATCTCCCCTCTTTTAGTTTAAAACCATGATCCTTGTCCTATCGCAACAGGCCCTGCTAGAAAGTCTGTCCCCATCTCTCCTGTAGCCCCCTTTCAGCACTGGAAGGTGCTGGAAGGTCTCCCC
>NW_010123499.1:4077-5781 GCF_000699245.1 Pterocles gutturalis
CAATAAATATTTCAGTGGCAGTGAGGCTGGCTTTCCAACAGCCCCGCCGCACTCTGCCATCCATTATTCAATACATTTCCCTCTATAAACACGGAGGTGAATAATTGATGGGGGGGGCTCAGCCTCCCCTCATCCCCTGCCCCAGCCAGTGCATGGTACGGGGTCTTTCTGGTGTGCTGCCCATCCTGCCTGCACCCTGTTTGCTGGAGCTGTGCCAAACCCTGACGATGATCTTTAAGGTCCTTTCCAACCCAAACCATTCTGTGATTCTATGATTCTATGAGGCTGGAGGGCACTGGGCTCCCAGCAGCACCCGGGGACACGGTGAGGAGCTGGAGCCCGGGGAAGCAGCATCTTGACCATGGACTAGGGGACAGGGACGTAGTCCCCAAGCCCTGAGGGATGGCCAGTACGTCCATCTGGCAGTGGCTGATGAGACCTGCGGACCCTCTTCATCATCAGTTCCCCCCGAAATCAAGATAAAAATGAAGCAAATATTTTATCTGCTCGATTTGGGATGGAGATAGCCAGGCACTGATGGAGGGGCACTGCAGGAGCAGCATCCCGGCCGGCGATGCTCATGGCTGAGGTCCGTGGGCTCTGAGGACGCACCCCAGGGGGATGTCTGACAAGCAGGGCGCAGCCTAGATTCCCTGCTGCCCCCAGCCCATCGACTCCACCTTCACAGCATCCCTGGCCCCACCCAGCCCTCCTAGAGCAGTCAGGGAGGGGAGCAGCCACCCGAAAAGTGCCATGGAAGAGCCCAGGAGTGCAGACAGCTGCTAACAGCACAGCCAGCAAACCCCCCAGGGTGCTCGATGTGCAGTGTCTCCTGGGGACACCCTCCCCGGCACAGCGGGGCCGTGGGATGGGGCTGGTGGGAGCTGCTGGAGCCTCTCCCACTGTGTGAGTGGCAGTGGCACGGATGTGCCTGCAGATAGCCCAGCCCGGTGGCACCAGCACCGTGAGAGCCCAGCCTCCGGGGACGAGCCCAGCCCTGTGCAGACAGTCTGGCGCCGCTCCCTGCTCGGATCCAGCCTCTGCTGCTTCGACTCACGCTGCCCGGCAGAGGAGCTTGGCCTCTGGTGCTTGGGTGTGTGTTAAATTCACTGGAAAGCAGGAGGAGAGGAGGGGAAAGAAGGAAGAAACTTAAAACCGGCAGCTCGGTGCTTGGCAGCAATTAGGGAAGCAAACAGAATGTGCACCAGGGTGTCTAACACAGCCGCACAGCACAAATCCCAGCAGATAATTACCAGGCGGCATGGAAAGCCTGTCGCTCCTGCATGGAGCCCACAGCCAGAGCCATTCAGCACACTGGCTGCCCCCAGGGAGAGGGCAGGTGGTGGCAGAGGGACAGCCTGGGGCCTCGGGAGCCCAGGGGTACACTCATGGGAGGAGAGACAGATGCTGACAAGTCGCTGGACTGAAACACAGACGGGGGAGGTGTTGGCAATGTTTACAACCAGCTCAGACCTCGGCTGGTCCCCCAGGCCAGGCTCAGGGAGGACTGAGCGGATTCAGCAGCTCTCCCAGTCCTGCCTTGGAAAGCTGAGCCAGGTCCCCCCTGCCCCGGGCACTGAGGCTGCCTGTCAGAAATCCCAAACCATGAATGAGCTGGGAAGTCCCTTCAAACAGAAAGACAGCCAGAGATTCAGGCCTTCTGGGCATAGGCAGGCTCCGGGCAGTGGCGGGCGGGGGGGGGGA
>NW_010123499.1:5798-10941 GCF_000699245.1 Pterocles gutturalis
GGCCACATCTCTTCAGGAAAAAGGGCAGGGAAGGATTTGGGAGTTCCCAGCACCCCAAAAGGAGCAGGACTGTGCCTGGGGGGAGAACACCAGTCTGGAGAGGGTGGGCTGGGGGCACAGACTGGGGAGAGGAGTGGATCCGATAACCATTCTTTCCTCTGTCCCACAATGCTGGGATCTGTCCTCCACTGCTACAGGAGAGCCCCTGCTGCAGCCAAGCAACCCCCCAGGCTCCCACGGCCTGGGGCTGAGGGCACATTGCTCCGATGTACGAAGAGCAAGTACAACATCCCACTGGGATCAGAGCTGCCGTGTGCTGGGACACGCAGCTCACACTCTGCCCTGCTTTAGGCCCTGCCTCCAACCCGCTGAGACAGCAGAGGGACAGGGCAATATGAAGCCATCTGCCTTAGGGGTGTCAATACAGACCCCTCTGATGTTCCAGCAGCTCCATGAGCACCTCCAGATGCCTTTTGGTCACCCCAAAGCAGCAGGAGAGCAGAGATTTGGCCTTTCCTCCTCTCCCCATCATCTCCCTGTTTACAGATTGTGTGACTGGGCCAACTACAACACCACCAGAAAGAGAGTTCAGCACTTGGAATGACCATCCTTACTCTGGGATCCCACAGGAAGGCCCAGCTTTGCACCCCCCACCCCATAGCAACCCCCCCTCTGCTCTCGCAGCCCCCACCTCACAGGGGAAGCATCTGCCAGCGGTGGAGTGCTGCTTCCCAATCCACAGTGGGAGGAAACCTGACAAAAGCAAAGGGCAAAGTCTTTTAGTCTCCCAAATTCACAGCAGGGTGCACATTTCACAGGAAACGTCATTACCAGAGAAGTCACTCCATTCATGAGGGTATTATCATCCACAATGAGCGATGATGCAGTGGTGGGGGGCGGATTTGACGCAGGAAGAGCGAAGAAAGAAGGGGGTCTAAGAGCCTGTCACTACAAATATTACACAGATGATGATGACGCTGGGAAGAATAGGATGAAAGCTTCCAGGAAGAGAGAGCTTGTCCAAGCTATCGGAGAGTTTACTCCCTCCACGTGGTAGTGAAGAGGGCTGAGGGCCTCAAGAGACGGGCAGGATGATCAGCCACCCTGTCAGTGCCACCGCTGTGTGGGACACCCCAGGCTGTGTCCAACAGTCACCCCACTGTGGCTGGGCCCGAGGGTGAGCTCTGGGTCAGCCGGTCTTGGAGGCCATCAGAGACCCCGGACTGGTCTGGGATAGGGACACCGGGACCCCGGCCCTGATGTCCGGGCAGGTCCTCTCGGCACTGCAGACATTGGCCAGGTCAACCTCAGCACCACGGACAGCGACTGTGACCCGTTCATCACCACGGACAGCGACTGGATCACGTTCAGCACAATGGACAGCGGCACCGCGCCCTCCGCGGAGCCGTGACACCCTACAAGGGCACCCCGCAAACGTGGGGCCCCCCTGCCTCGGCTGCCCCCCGTAAGGATCCACTATTGTCCTGCCAGGACTCTGTGAGGATCCACTACTGCCCTGCCACGACTCTGAGGATCTGTTATTGCCCCACCAGGTCCCTGTCAGGACCTGTTATTGCCCCACCAGGACTCTGAGAATCCACTGCTGCCCCATCAGGGCCCTGTGAGGACCTGTTATTGTCCTGCCAGGTCCCTGTGAACATCTGTAATTGTCCCGCCAGGTCCCTGTGAGGATCCCCTCTTGCTCCACCGGGTCCCTGCAGTCCCCCCTCCTGCCCCCAAGCCCACCGTGAACCCTTGTTATTGCCCTGCCAGAATCCAAGCCTGCTGCAAAATGATTTCTGTGGAGCCACTGCTCCAGTGACAGAGTGCTGCTCGGCAGCAAGCAGCCATCGCTTACGGCTTCCTGCACACACACACACACACACTCACACATATATATGCACAACTAGACACACGGACACGCACCCCACCACCCTGCCAGAGTCCCAGGAGCTTGGGGGTGCACCTCACACGAGCCTCGGGATTCAGCTGCACACATCCACGCACGCACACAGAGAGAAGCGCATGCACACACACACACACACACAGAGGGTTGCACCAGCTGAATTCATTAGCCCAGCTATTTTTACTAATGCAGCAAATCAAGTTGCTCTACAGGCAGAGAAAACACACCCGAGACACAGAGCTGTGGCAGAGCGCGCAGCCAAGGCTCCTGGGGGTACCGGCTCCCTGGGACACCCCCAGCTCTACACAACATCCCCAAGTAGCAGCAACGTCTTGCTTGGGGGGGGCAGAACCTGCTGACCAAAGCACAGTCAGTCATGGAGACATCCCATCGTACCGATCACCTTTCCCGGCAGCGCTCAGTTGTGTGTGAGCTGCCTCCTGCTCTGAGCCCATCAGCTCAGACCACTGCCCATGCCGAGGGGTGTGTGACCGCCGGCCTCTGAGGCTGCGTCCCCTTGGAGGGCTTGGATCATGCCAGCAATGCTGAGGAGCCACAGAAGGCCCTGGAGGAGCTGCTGGTAGTGTTTGGGTAGAAGCTGCCTGTATGTGTGTGTGTGTGTACCCATCGATCAGCACTCCCGGGCTTGGCGCTCACACGTCAGCTGGGAGAGAGGCTCAGAGCACAGCTCCAGACTCAGTGCTGCCTATTCCCCCTCTGCACAAACCAGGAATTCATGGTGGGAAAGGGCCTCGCCACTTCGCCTGGCCCCGGGGATCTGCCGTTTGCGTGATGGGAGCCGGGAAGTTCCTTCCTGAGCTTACCCTGAGAGCTGCCTGGGAGACCGGAGGGCTGAGAGCAGCTCTCCTGCTCCCTTGTTGGCTCCCAATGATGCCAAAGAGCTTGTCTCACCTTGCAACAGGCAAAGAGGCTCAGAAGGAGCAGAGAAAACAACCGGTTTGAGTCCCATCCCTTCCAGTTGCCGCTCTTATGCTAGGCTGGCTGGTGAATCCATCGCTGGGTCTCAGGCAGCTCATGGCTGGGCAGCAGAGCCATTGCGATGGGGACTCCCGAGCATCCCTCTCCCCCAGGTCCCACAGCCTTTCCAAACAACCAGACATGGGGGCATCCCCAGACAGCCCAGGGAGCCGGGGGAATGCTGGCTGCAGTGCCAAAGCCACTCTCTGCTCTGCTCCCTACTTCTTTCTGCTGATCGGAGAGAACAACTCATGTCCGGGTGCACCAGGAGACCCCCAACCCTCAGCATGGGGAGTTGTAAGGCAGAGGCAGAGCTCCAGCCCCCCAGGCCTGGACAGGCAAAAAACTTCATTGCAACAAGCAGCGGCGTCACCTCCAGCTGCCACAAGACCTTCCCGCAGCAGTACTTTTATCTGCTAAGACCCAAATCTCCCAAAGCCACCAAGCCCTGACCTCCTTCACTGTCCCAGGCAGCCCCGTGTCCCTCGGGGGAACCCCCCACCCAAGAGCAGCACAGGATGCCCAGAGCAGGGCAGAGCTGGATCGCAACATCCATGGTTGGGGTTGTGGTCCAAGACGGACCTTGGGCCCATCTCCTCCACCCTCTTCTGGAGGTCCTGGCCGTCCCTGCCGTGGGGTAACACTCCTGCTTCAGCCCAGCTATGTCCTGCTCCGCACCGGCTGCAATGAGGGGAAGAGGGAGAAGCTCCTGCCCAGCCTGACCTCCACTGAAAGCCCAGCCAGAGCCCCACCGACAGCATGCAGCATGTTCCAGACCTTCTCTTGGCCCCTCTTGGGCCCAGGAAGGGCTGAACAAAAAGTCAAGACTCCACAAGGAGAGAGGAGCCAGGAGACCGTGGCCCACCACTGCCTTGAGCCCCCTGATGTTCTCTTGGGGTACCACTGGGTCCTGAGCCTCTTCTTCAAACCCCTTCATCCCTCCGGACATGGCAGCAGCCATGCAAGCAGCGATGGCCCTTTGCCCCCAGGCTCAGGGGTCTGGCCAGGAGCCAGGGTTGGGGTGAGGTGGGTGGGCACCAACCCAGCACAGGTGCCATCAGCGTCAGGCCCGTGAGCCACCAGGGCGGGGAGGTGGCGTTCAGCCACAGGACCCCTCACTGCAGAGTGTCGTGGGTGCTAAATACCACCACAGGCTCCAAAAAGCCATTAGATGTGTTTTGGAAGCCAAGGCACCAGCCTCATCCTGCTCCTAAGGCAGGTCCCCAGCCGCCCATGTCCCCCAGCCAGGGGTTGGACAAGGGTCACACCTCCAGTGGGGAGAAACCCAGGAGAAGTGGCTCCCCCCTGCCCTGTCCCCGGATGCTCCCCTTCAGCCTCAGCCCCTCCTCTGCATCACCAGGTCCTGCAGCACCCCCTGAACGCGGCAGGTCCCCGTGGCGTGTGGGCAGAGGGTTGGTGGGGGTGGGATGCTGCCAATGGAGCCCTGCTCACCCACGCGTCCCGTCCCACTCCCTCCCATGCCATCAGCACCCACTTGCCTCTCAAATTCTCTTTCTCTGGGTGCTGCTCATCCCCACAGGCACTGGTGGGGAGCTATGGGCCACAGCTTGGAAATGGGGAAACTGAGGCACTGGCAGGGCGATGTGGCTGTGCCACAGAGCTGCTGGACTCTGAGTCAGGCAGAGCTTAAACCCGCGGAGCACCAAGGCAAGACCCAGCCCCAAACCCAACGTCCTCCCTTCTCCAGGCTGGAGCATGGCCATGTCCCCATGGGACGGTCAACAGGGAGGTGGCAACATTGGAGGGGACATTCAGCATTCCCACATGTGCCGCCCTGGCCCAAGTGACAGTCCCTCTGTCCCCAGGAGATGGATTTTGGGAGGTTCCCAGCATCAGACATGCTCGTCCCACCGTTCCCCACCACCGTGGAGCCGCTGGCACAGGGAGCAGAGCAGGCCTGGCGGCTGGCGAGGGGATCGATGTGGGGGAAGCCAGCTCGGGGAAAAATAGATATCGCGCTCATGAAAAATGGATGGATGCTCCAGCGAGCCCTCCCTGCTCCAACGCCACCTCCCTCCCTCCCTCTTCCCGGGAGCCGGAGTGAAATCAGCGCCCAGCTTCCAGAGGAGGGGAGACGCCAGCACAGCATGCCGCTTGTTTTCCCCCATCTGCTCCCACCCTGCGACATGCCCTGAGCCCCCCCGGGTGTCACAAATTGGGCCCAAGCCCCCTCGGCTGCTGCAAATTGGGTCTGAGCCCCCCCGGGCCCCAGGCAAGGGGTGGTCATGGGACAGAACC